>NC_139625.1:93858582-93958582 GCF_964638095.1 Poromitra crassiceps | reverse complement strand
GACGATATCAAGTGCGCCTGTCCACGCCCACTGCTTTGATCTGCGCCTGCCGCTCGGCCTAGAAACTGCGCCGATGCAACGATAGGGCCCAAACAGTCAGTCTGTGAATAAATCCACCAATAATAAACACAACAGGTGTGTTAGATGAGAAGCTGCTCCTGTATTGAGTCTTGTTCTCTCCTTCAGATGCCTGTGAACTCACACTGGACCCAAACACAGCACACAGAGTGCTCCTCCTGTCTGAAGACAACAGAAAGGTGACGAGGGTGGAAGAGGAGCAGCCATATCCTGATCACCCAGAGAGATTTGACGGCGTGGCTCAGCTGCTGTGTAGAGATGGTCTCACTGGTCGCTGTTGCTGGGAGGTGGAGAGGGAAGGAGTGGTTGCTATAGGAGTGGCTTACAGAGGAATCAGCAGGAGAGGAGAGGGTGATGACTGTGAACTTGGAAGGAATGAAAAGTCCTGGTGTCTGGTTTGCCATGATGATGGTAGTTACATTGCCGGGCACAATAACAGTGGACCAGACATACCTCCCTCCTCCTCTGGCTCTAACAGATTTGCAGTGTATCTTGACTGGCCTGCTGGCTCTCTGTCCTTCTACACAGTTACCTCTGACACACTGACCCACCTCTACACCTTCACCTCCACCTTCACTGAAGCACTCTACCCTGCGTTTGAGTTTTGGCCTGATGCCTCAGTGTCTCTGTGTCAGATAGAGGAGTGAGAGAGAAACACACTGTGAAGAAACACAGTTGCTGACAGATGCTTCACTCTGTACAGCATCACACACACACACGTGCCCGCATGGCATGCATAATAATAGTATAATGTATATTAATCAGTGTAATAGTGCGTGTGTGTGTGTGTGTGTGTGTGTGTGTGTGTGTGTGTGTGTGTGTGTGTGTGTGTGTGTGTGTGTGTGTGTGTGTGTGTACTCCGGATATTGTCATGATCAATGAATCCACCAAGTCTGTTTTAATTTTAGAAATTGGATGTTCCTTTGATTTGTACATGGATACATGCTTCAGCTACAAATGGCTAAAATATCAAACACTTGCAAATGCCATCTCTGCATGTGGGTATAATTGTAAAATTATAGTCTTGATATTTGGTAGCCTGGGGCATGTTCATAAAATGTGTGTGCGAGGACTCCAACTTGCTGGACTGGCAAAAAAAGCTGCAAAACAGTTGGCCAAGTAACTGCTCTGTGTCTGCCATCATTAGCAGTCATTTCATTTGGAAAAGACGCTGTCACTTATACCCATAGCCTCATGTTTCTTTTTTGATCTGCCTATGTCTATAGCCTACAGATAACATTGTGAGCATGATCTTGTATTGTACTGCATTGACTCTTGCTACTATTGGGTTTTGATACGATTAATGTCTCTAATCGAAAATCCAATAAAGAAATTAAAATGTTTGTGTGTGTGTTTGTGAATTAAAAGTAAGCATAAGAATATGAACAAGTACCCCGGACACAATTTAAAACCACTAAAGGTGTCCTGTGTTTTCACTCCCCCTCATAGAAATGACTTAGAGAATTGGTCCTGGAAAGTCCTTGAAAAGTCATTGTTGATGTTTAAGAAGGTGTGAAACACACACACACACACACACACACACGCACACACATACACGCAGGCACACACACACACACACACACACACACACACACACACACACACACACACACACACACACACACACACACACACACACACACAGAGTCCATGTAAATGAGTATAAGGAGTTATAAGCATGACCTGGCAGTAACAGCTGACGCCACTCTCTCTCTAGACTAGAGGACACTAGCTCAGACGGCTCTGGCTCAGACCCTCAAGCTGCCTTCACTTGTCACACCAAAACCCCATAAATTACAAGTAGGCTACATCACTGCAGGACAGATACAGCTAGACACAAGTTGTGATGTCATTATTCAGTCTTAACCACCAATATTTGATCCTTTTCTCATTCACTCCTATGTCACCACCTGCTCTCAGGGCTTGAAATTAACTTTTTTGACCACCTGCCAATATGGCTGCTACATTTTAAAGTTACCAGCCAATTAGAATTTCCACTAGCCCAAATGTTTTTCTTGAAATAAACCAGAATATGAGTGGGTTAATTGAAGCATAAGTATCAGGGGGTCACACAAACACAAATGCGCTCTTGAAGCTAAATAAATCCAAAACCAATGAGTTAATTATTTCACTACTTCAATGTAGAACAGTCATTTCTTACAGATGAGATTACTTTTAGCCTTTTAGTCATAAAGATTATTGAAAGATATTCCATATTCCAGACTGAAATGCTATAACAGAAGTGGAGTATTGGCCAGAATGACATGAACATTTGGACACTTATTCAGCGGGTATCTTGCATGTTGCGTTCAGGTGCACTGTAAAAAAAAATGTTTTTTGCAATTCCATCGCGGGCCGCAGAGGTGGCGCCCAAGGCGCGCATGCGGCCCGCGGGGCGCATGCGCCCTTCGGCCGGGCATCTGCACCCCTTCCTATCTGGTCTATCTGGTCTATCTGGTCTATCTGGTCCTATCTGGTCACCCCTAGTCATCTTGTTCTGGAACCGGCCCTGACTCCACAACATAAACATTGTAAATTGCTCCTATAGATGACTTCCTGTTGCAGTGTTTGCTACTGTAATACAATACCTGACAGAGCATGATTAGGTTCCAAACTGTTCCCTGGCAACACAATTCCATGAAAAGCGACTATGGAACAAAGGTGTGAATGAAAACGGAACCAAATAATTATTTTATTCTTTTCTCTTGAACACCTGAAGATAAATTACATCTTCACAAGTCAGTTCCTGTGAGTAGAGAGAAAACTGACTTCACCATTTTAACATTAGAATGAGTATAAGTAGAAAATAAAACATATCAGGAGGTGGCATGTTAATGAAGCAATTTGTTTATTAAAACAACAAAAATGACATGAGCATTGAGAATGTGATAACTTCTACATAACAGTCACATATGAAATGCCTGTCACAACCCCAAGCCTCTTCCTGCCTTACCAAGTTCAAGTCTTTTTCAACAACATGACAAAAGTGAGTTCTCATAATGTTGGCAGCACACCAGGTAGAGTGTGTGTCCCTCCATCCAGTGCTTCCAGCCTCGGTTGGCATTCTCTCCTTTCTGGGTGCAAATCAGCTTCTCCCCCTCCCAGGTGACCAGACTCCTGAAGTTCAAATCAGCTTCTCTCCCTCCCAGGTGACCAGACTCTTGAAGTTCAAATCAGCTTCTCTCCCTCCCAGGTGACCAGACTCTTGAAGTTCAAATCAGCTTCTCCACCTCCCAGGTGACCAGACTCTTGAAGTTCAAATCAGCTTCTCTCCCTCCCAGGTCACCAGACTCTGGAAGTTGAGAGAGGAGAGAGAGAGAGAGAGAGATATTCCAACTTACTTGGAACTCCCACCAGGGTGGGAATTCCATCATTTTAGGGGCGTGGCCATCTGGCCTTTTTTTTTAGGGCACAAGGCCATCATGCCAGGGCACAAAGGCCATTGCTCTATTGACATCGTGAAGAGCAATTTTTCTGAAATGTGTGTTAAAATGAGCTAATTATACATAACTTTGTATAGAGCAGATTACATTAAACTGGGACCACTGACGCTTTTAAAGCAACTGACAGTAGCAGGCTGGTATAGCAGGGCACTGCCACGGTGGCCTTAGGGATCTCAGGGCATCACGGCCAGAGGGAGGGCCAACAGAGTGGTCTCCATGTAGCCTAAATGCACCCTGACTCCCACTCAACTCCTCAGCAAACTGCAGTGTGTGTTCACAATAGTCTGACTCACTGGAAGCAGGCTACTCTGCCACTGGCTCTGAGTCAAACGCAGAATTCCCCTCAAAGGCCCACTCTTCACTTGAGAAGCACCGCGAGTCGCATCTCCATCACACATGTTGGGTGTGCCCAGGGGCGCCGCCAGGGATTTTGGGCCCCATGACAGGACATAGTATGGGCCCCACTGATGCCGGCGTCCGAAGGGCGCCGGCCGAAAAATTTGGGCTGTTTGAAGCTGATTTAGAGGATAATATCGCATTTTAAATTATATTAGGATAACACTGTAGTGTTGTCATTATTCAGTCTTAACCATCAATATTTGCTCCTTTTCTCACTCTCATCCCTGTTGAATCATCATACTCTCTCTCTGCTCTGAATACACCACAAAGAAACACTATCAACTAATGACTAGAAAGAATATTGATACACATGTGGAGCCCAACAGGAGAGTGTTTAGCATGAGACTGTTGTGATATCATTATTCAGTCTTAATATCATTATGTTCTCCTTTTCTCATTGGCTGTCATTTGTGGGCTGCTTTTCCTTTCATATAATGGTCATTATGTGGACAAATAAATTGTGTTGATCCTTCTTATTTTTTATTATTATTATTACTATTATTATTATTATTATTATTATTATTATTAGTATTATTATTAGTATTACAAATAAATCCCCACAGACCCACTGCAATTGTGCCAACTACCATGTCATTCAACACAATGCTGCTGTGTGTGTCTCACCTCCTTCATCAGTTAGGAACGGCTTGCAAACAATTGTTTGCATTGATTAAATGTTCGCTAGACAGGAGGGAAATGTAAACACTCTGTGAAGTAAGCATATTTCACTAAGGTCTAACAGGGTAATTTCCAGTAGTTAAGAAAAGTTGAATAAATGTTCAGATGGCGCCGGACAGACTAGACCAGTGATACTCAACTGGCGGCCCCTAGAATCGTCCTAGGTTTCCCCCCCTATACGGCGCCCCTGGGTGTGCCAACACTTATACACATCACCTCACTCCTCAGGACCTGCACTGGCTCCCCTTTCATCCACAGCTGTTCCACTGGCGTATGGCTTGATTCAGGTCCTTGCTCAAGGGCATCTCAGTGGTTTTTGAAGGACAGCATTAGGTATTCACTTTGCTCCCACTCTTGTCAACCTTTTTAAGATGGCCTTTAATCTGAATGTGTGGTTCGCTGCACTGCCTGCTTACGTTCTTCTCGCACCTTCAGCTGATAGAAAGTGTGATTGAGCATCTGGGAAAAAGCGTTAGAAACAAAAAGTGTTAAATGCCTCTGTCTCGGGGACAGACAAGACCTGCTGTTTGACTTTCTATATTATGGCACACTGGTTATATCACATTATGAAAATACTATAATTAAACACCAACTCCCACACTCAGCTAGTGAGAAATCCTTTTCTGGCGAAAAGAGATGATTGGATGCATTAGGTCTCTTCTAGTCAAGGCCACTCAGCCACTTGAATATCTTCTCAATCTTCTCTAGGATGTGCACACTTCACTTCCCTCTCAATGAGGCCAGCTGCATTTACACTGTTGCTTTAAATCACTATCACTTTTTCCCTCAATCTGATTTAAATCAATCGCTTTGAAGATTTCTGGGCAAGTGTTTACATGGGATGTGATTAATATAATCTGGTGTTTACATGGGATGTGTTTAATATAAGCTGGTGTTTACATGGTTTGTGATTAATATGATCTGGTGTTTACATGGGATGTGATTAATATAATCTGGTGTTTACATGGGATGTGTTTAATATAAGCTGGTGTTTACATGGGATGTGATTAATATGATCTGGTGTTTACATGAGATGTGATCAATACGATCTGGTGTTTACATGAGATGTGATCAATACGATCTGGGGCCTGTACTACGAATGTTGGATAAGAAGATCCAGGATCTGTCCCTTGATCTGTAGCCTGTACTACGAATGTTGGATAAGAAGATCCAGGATCTGTCCCTTGATCTGGTTTGTCTAAACCAGATCAGCTCGATTGTAGTTAACTTGTACTACGAACCTCGTTTGCCAGTCGTTAACTCGAACCAGGTTTTTCTAATCAAGTTGACTGCGCGTGCTCATGAAAATGCCCGTGCACACGAGCTCGTGCCCGCAAAAGAGGCGTGGTTTTTAACAACTAGCCAATCACAATGCAATATGGACCGCTCAGCTCAGAACCGTAGCTTTTACAGCGCCAGACACGCCTATTTCCTCATTCATCAAAGCCATCGACTACTATGTCAGAATCAAAATCCGCATTGGATATTTTTAGTCTGTTCCCGAATGACTGTCTAAAGTTACCACTTTTATTCACATCAGTCATTTATTTGAAGAGCGGTTTCTGCCTCCACGTATCCTACAGCAGCTGAATTCACCCTCTCAATAAACTGCGAGTGGAAGCAATGTGTAATGTCTCAGTCCAAAATCCGTATGTATAGACCATTTAGGCTCAACGAATAATAATGATGTCATGTTTAGTCGCACTGATTGAATAATTCCTATAGGCTATCAATAAAAAAAGAATGATAATAAAATTAAAAGAGGCTTCTGAACGACACGGTATGTGCGGGCATAAATTTCATTTATAAAAAATAGCCTATTTTGTGGTCACATATATTGTCAGCAGAGTCGCATATCTCCATATTTCATATAATGATGCTGGAAATATGAAGTTCAATCACATCATACAAGCCAAAAGCAACACTTGCAGCTGCAAAATGCAGGAGTAGCCTAGATATGAATCATCTTAATATGGGATCGCCTGTGTGCAGGTGATCCCATATTAAATTGCTTAGATGTAGTAGGCTATTCCAGCATGTAAGCTATGACTATTTCAATTCCAACCCAACGTCAGTCTCAGCTCCGTTGCGCACACGGCACCGTGCGCTTTGGAGACGTTTATGTAACCTTTTTATGCAGGTTTAGTGATATTTCTCCACTCACTATTCAGCTGCAATCGATCAGCGGGATCAAACAACGTATCTAGGCTACTTGAGAGCACAAAAATGAATATATAAAAACATATTCCAAAGTGGTATAGGGCTTAATTAAAATAGCCAACAAGTGCAAGGCTTTAGTCCTTGATTAACATTAACATTGATTAACATTACTCATTCAACATTACAATTCGTGCTCCTTCCTAGATGGGAAAACTCGTCCAGAAAGGGGTTGGCCATTTTTCCAAACTGCTGATGCGATTGGTTCGTGGGCAGTGTATCTAAGGTCTAATCTTATCCTTGCAACTTAACCTGCTGCGGACCAGGTTAAGTGTGAAGCATAAGTTGCTATGGAAATATATGTCAGTAAGAAGTTAACTTGCTTTGTAGTACGGCTAAACCAGGTTTAAACCTGAAGTTACCTCGCTAAACCACTAATCTTGCTTTGTAGTACAGGCCCCTGGTTTGTCTAAACCAGATCAGCTCGATTGTAGTTAACTTGTACTACGAACGTCGATTGCCACTCGTTAACGCGAACCAGGTTTTTCTAATCTAGCTGACAGCTCGTGCACATGAAAATGCCCGTGCACTGGAGCTCGTGCCCGCAAAAGAGGCGTGGTTTTTAACAACTGCCAATCACAGTGCAATATGGACTGCTCCAACTCTGACAGCGCCAGACACGCCTATTTCCTCATTTATTGAAACCGCAAATACAAATCTGCGTTGGATATTATTACTGTTCCCGAATGACTGTCTAAAGTGACCACTTTTATCCACACCAGTAATTTCTTTGAAGAGCGGTTTCGTAGGCTATCTACAGCTCTCTATTACAGTCTTTTGTGGAAGCAATGTGTAATCTATCTCAGTCCAAAATCCGTATGTATAGACCATTTAGTCTCAATGAATAATAATGATCTCATGATGTGTTTAGTCGCACTGTGCGACTAAACACATCTGAGATCATTATTAGGCTATTTGATTGAATAATTCCTATAGGCTAATCAATAAAAAAAAGAATGATAATAAAATAAAAAAATGCTTCTGAACTGAATCGACACGGTACGTGCGGGCATAGATTTCATTTATAAAAAATTGCCTATTTTGTGGTCCCATATAGCCTATAGGCTATTGTCAGCAGAGCGCATATCTCCATATTTCATATAATGATGCTGGAAATATGAAGTTCAATCACATCATACAGGCCAAAAGCAACACAGTTGCAGCTGCAAAATGCAGGAGTAGCCTAGATATGAATCATCTTAATATGATTAAGATGATTAATCATCATGATGATGATATGTGCAGGTGATCCCATATTAAATTGCTTAGATGTAGTAGGCTATTCTAGCATGTAGGCTATGACCATTTCAATTCCAACCCAACGTCAGTCTCAGCCCGTTGCGCACACGGCACCGTGCGCTTTGGAGACGTAATATGTAACCCTTTTATGCCAGTTTAGTGATATTTCTCCACTCACTATTCAGCTGCAATCGATCAGCGGGGTCAAACAACGTATCTAGGCTACTTGAGAGCATTAAAATGAATATATAAAAACATATTCCAAAGTGGTAAGTAGGGCTTAATTAAATTATTCGTCCTTGATTAATTCAACATTACAATTCGTGCTCCTTCCTAGATGGGAAACTCATCCAGAAAGAGGTTGGCCATTTTTCCAAACTGCTGATTCGATTGGTTCATGGGCGGTGTATTTAAGGTCTAATCTTATCCTTGCAACTTAACCTGCTGCAGACCAGAGGCCTGTACTACGAATGTTGTATTAGAAGATCCAGGATCTGTCCCTTGATCTGGTTTGTCTAAACCAGATCAGCTCGATTGTAGTTAACTTGTACTACAAAGCTCGTTTGCCACTCGTTTAGTGGAACCAGGTTTTTCTAATCGAGCTCTAGGCTCGTGCACATGAAAATGCTCGTGCACATCAGCTCGTGCACATAAAAAGGGCGTTCTCTCCGACGTCTGACCAATCACAACATGGAGACGCCAAACACGTCATCGGCTGCGTCTGACTCATAGGTCTGACTGGCAGCAGCAGCAGCAGCAGCAGCAGAGCCGCATATTTCTCGCTTGAGGAGCAAACGCTCATATTCACGAAATATGAGGTTTTTAAACATCTAATAAAAACAAAGGGCAACACTGTTGCACATAATAAGCGGCGAAAGGAGGGCTGGCAAAAATTTGCAGATTGTCTAAATGCATAAGTTATTCAGCTTGCTTGATTTCGCCACCAAAGCGCCAGACATGCCTATTTCCTCATTGAATGAATCCGCAAAAAAAAATCTGCGTTGGATATTATTAGTCTGTTCCCGAATGACTGTCTAAAGACCACTTTTATCCACACCAGTAATTTCTTTGAAGAGCGGTTTCGTAGGCTATCTACAGCTCTCTATCTACAGTCTTTTGTGGAAGCAATGTGTAATCTATCTCAGTCCAAAATCGGTATGTAGCTATAGACCATTTAGGCTCAATGAATAATAATGATCTCATGAGTGTTTAGTCGCACTGACTGAATAATTCCTATAGGCTAATCAATAAAAAAAAGAATGATAATAAAATAAAATAAATGCTTCTGAACTGAATTGACACGGTACGTGCGGGCATAGATTTCATTTATAAAAAATTGCCTATTTCGTGGTCACATATAGGCTATAGGCTATCGTCAGCAGAGTCGCATATCTCCATATTTCATATAATGATGCTGGAAATATGAAGTTCAATCACATCATACAGGCCAAAAGCAACACAGTTGCAACTGCAAAATGCAGGAGTAGCCTAGATATGAATCATCTTCGCCTGTGTGCAGGTGATCCCATATTAAACTGCTTAGATGTAGTAGGCTATTCTAGCATGTAGGCTATGACCATTTTAATTCCAACGCAACGTCAGTCTCAGCTCCGTTGCGCACACGGCACCGTGCGCTTTGGAGACGTTTATGTAACCTTTTTATGCCAGTTTAGTGATATTTCTCCACTCACTATTCAGCTGCAATCGATTGGCGGGGTCAAACAACGTATCTAGGCTACTTGAGAGCACAAAAATGAATATATAAAAACATATTCCAAAGTGGTAAGTAGGGCTTAATTAAAATGTAGCCTGCAACAAGTGCAAGGCTTTAGTCCTTGATTAATTCAACATTACAATTCGTGCTCCTTCCTTGATGGGAAACTAGTCCAGAAAGGGGTTGGCCATTTTTTCCAAACTGCTGATTCGATTGGTTCGTGGGCGGTGTATCTAAGGTCTAATCTTATCCTTGCAACTTAACCTGCTACGGACCAGGTTAAGTGTGAAGCATAAGTTGCTATGGAAATATATGTCGGTAAGAAGTTAACTTGCTTTGTAGTACGGCCAAACCAGGTTTAAACCTGAAGTTACCTCGCTAAACCACTAAACTGGCTTTGTAGTACAGGCCTCAGGTTAAGTGTGAAGCATAAGTTGCTATGGAAATATATGTCGGTAAGAAGTTAACTTGCTTCGTAGTACGGCTAAACCAGGTTTAAACCTGAAGTTACCTCGCTAAACCACTAATCTTGCTTTGTAGTACAGGCCCCTGGTGTTTACATGATTAATATGATCTGGTGTTTACATGGGATGTGATTAATATGATCTGGTGTTTACATGGGATGTGATTAATATGATCTGGTGTTTACATGAGATGTGATCAATACGATCTGGTGTTTACATGTGATTAATATGATCTGGTGTTTACATGAGATGTGATTAATATGATCCTGGTGTTTACACGAGATGTGATTAATATGATCCTGGTGTTTACATGAGATGTGATTAATATGATCTGGTTTTTACATGGAATGTGATTAATATGATCTGGTGTTTACATAGGATGTGATTAATATGATCTGGTGTTTACATGGGATGTGATTAATATGATCTGGTGTTTACATGAGATGTGATTAATATGATCTGGTGTTTACATGGGATGTGATTAATATGATCTGGTGTTTACATGTGATTAATATGATCTGGTGTTTACATGGGATGTGATTAATATGATCTGGTGTTTACATGGGATGTGATTAATATGATCTGGTGTTTACATGAGATGTGATTAATATGATCTGGTGTTTACATGGGATGTGATTAATATGATCTGGTGTTTACATGTGATTAATATGATCTGGTGTTTACATGGGATGTGATTAATATGATCTGGTGTTTACATGGAATGTGATTAATATGATCTGGTGTTTACATAGGATGTGATAAATATGATCTGGTGTTTACATGGGATGTGATTAATATGATCTGGTGTTTACATGGGATGTGATTAATACGATCGGGTGTTTACATGAGATGTGATTAATATGATCGGGTGTTTACATGAGATGTGATTAATACGATCTGGTGTTTAAAAGGGATGTGATTAATATGATCTGGTGTTTAAATGGGATGTGATTAATACGATCGGGTGTTTACATGGGATGGGATTAATATGATCTGGTGTTTAAATGGGATGTGATTAATATGATCTGGTGTTTAAATGGGATGTGATTAATATGATCTGGTGTTTACATGATATGTGATTAATATGATCTGGTGTTTAAAAGGGATGTGATTAATATGATCCGGTGTTTACATGGGATGTGATTAATATGATCTGGTGTTTACATGGGATGTGTTTAATATAATCTGGTGTTTACATGGGATGTCATTAATATGATCTGGTGTTTACATGAGATGTGATTAATATGATCTGGTGTTTACATGGTATGTGATTAATATGATCTGGTGTTTATGTGATTAATATGATCTGGTGTTTACATGAGATGTGATTAATATGATCTGGTGTTTACATGGGATGTGATTAATATGATATGGTGTTTACATGGGATGTGATTAATATGATCTGGTGTTTACATGGGATGTGATTAATATGATCTGGTGTTTACATGGGATGTGATTAACAGGGTTGGGGAGTAACGGATTACATGTAACGCCGTTACGTAATCTGATTACAAAAAAACGGTAACTGTAATCTGTCACAGTACATTTTAAGATGTGTAATCTAGATTACAGTAACGGGGGTATAGTAACGACGTTACAGGCGGGATTACATTCGCCCTTGCCTCTTCATTCATTTTACAAAATAACAACAAGAAACGGTGTAGCCTGGTGCCAGTGACTGACTGTGACGAGGACCAGCGAGGCGGAGCAACAGCACTTTTACGTTCGCTCAGTGTTTAGACAGATCAAGCGCCTTCCACATGGATTCTACTGAAAATATCATTTTCAGTATAGGCGCTTGTGTGTGGGGCTGTGTGTGGGGCTGTCAGCTACGAGCTGCCAGGCAGTGGCATTGAATGTATCCGCCTGATACCCGTGCTGCTGACAAACGCTGCTCTAGTCGGCATGGGGCGAGAGGTTTTTACTTTCACTTAATTGTGTCAACTCCCACGGAGTCCCACCTACTCCGCTGCGTTGCGTGTCTACTCCGTCCCAGCTCCGACGATCCGGAGCTCTCCGAAAAAGATACGCAAGGCTTCTATTTTTCACGGATGTCGGACAGTCGGAGCAAAGCTGCAGCAAGTTGGGTCAAGGCGTGGATGTAACAGGTTAATATGGTCCCGCTTATGAATTTCACCAAAACACCCCATTTCCTTTGTAAATCTCCTACTTGTGTGCTCTAGAGTGTAGTGGTTCCAAACGCACCCATCGCAGCACGTCATTATGCAGCTCCCATCACAGTCTCCTAGAATGTCAGCGAGGTGAGTTGTGCTGTGTAAATCTCTGCCTGATAAACGCTTTTAAAAGTCGTAATTCGTGTTCTGAACGTGATCCACTGGTTGCTACTTGTTCTGTAAAATATTCCACTCATCCTGTGTAAATTCTGTGCGGATCTGAGATCGCTAACCCACGTTTTTATGTGGTTGTCTGGGAGAATTAGCAGGCTAATGTAGAGAGCTAAGACCGCCAATTTACTAGCTTAAACTTCCGTGTTTCACGTCTGACTACTTCTGTTCTTCTTATCAGGGGAGTGAGACCGCGCATATGTACACAAACCCTAATGCTGTGCATTGGCTCTGCTCTGTGTCACACAGGTATGGAGATGTTTTAAGTTTATTTCTTTGGAAACGTTTTTGTATCATTTGCTGTGCAATAAAAGGCTGTAGGCCTGATAGCCTTGTAGCTACTCCACACCAGTTAGCTATATAAGTTGAGCCTAGCTGGTGTGGCTGCTAGAGTAACACAACAGAGTTGCCTGGTGATATAATTTGTGAATCTAAATTGTTGAATGTTAATAATATTGTGGTTATAATGTGTTTTATTTTTATAGTTGTTAAATAATTGAAACATGGGTCATTTAGTTATTTTGTTTAGTAATTTTATATGCAATGGAATTTTATTTTATTAGATTTAGTAATTAGGAAATAGTCTAATTATTGTGTATTTTAGAAATGACACAGTCTCCTAGAATGTCAGCGAGGGGAGTGAGACCGCGCATATGTACACAAACCCTAATGCTGTGCATTGGCTCTGCTCTGTGTCACACAGTAAACAACAGCTTGAGACCCAGTACTGCCTCTTGCCTCCTGAGTGTCACCACACACACAACCCAGAACACAACGCAGTCGTAACGCACGGGTTACATGGAGTCAACAGGGCAGAAGTGCTTACAGCATTTCACTTCGTGTTTCAAGATTAAAGCAACAAGCTGCGTCTTCCACTCCACATCATGAAAAATACCCATAACGTAAATTAAAGTGGTCTTAAAAATAACTCTTGTTGTATTCTCCTTAACTTCATGTTGGTATAAACATTCTTATCTGGTTATCAATGGTAAAACATGCTTCATCTAGTTAAATAAGGGTTTTAGCCAGGACTCTTGACCAGGACTCCCTGGAAGAAGAGATCTTGTATCCCAATGGGACATTCCTGGATATAAAAAAAAAAAAAAGTAATCCAAAAGTAACTGAAAGTAATCCCTACTTTACTTTTAAATAGTGGTAATCGGATTACGTTACTAAGTACAATTTTTAACAAGTAACAAGTAACTTTAAGGGATTCCTATTTAAAAGTAACCTACCCAACCCTGGTGATTAATATGATCTGGTGTTTACATGAGATGTGATTAATATGATCTGGTGTTTACATGGAATGTGATTAATATGATCTGGTGTTTACATAGGATGTGATTAATATGATCTGGTGTTTACATGGGATGTGATTAATATGATCTGGTGTTTACATGAGATGTGATTAATATGATCTGGTGTTTACATGGTATGTGATTAATATGATCTGGTGTTTACATGAGATGTGATTAATATGATCTGGTGTTTACATGTGATTAATATGATCTGGTGTTTACATGGAATGTGATTAATATGATCTGGTGTTTACATAGGATGTGATTAATATGATCTGGTGTTTAGATGGGATGTGATTAATATGATCTGGTGTTTACATGAGATGTGATTAATATGATCTGGTGTTTACATGGGATGTGATTAATATGATCTGGTGTTTACATGTGATTAATATGATCTGGTGTTTACATGGGATGTGATTAATATGATCTGGTGTTTACATGGAATGTGATTAATATGATCTGGTGTTTACATAGGATGTGATAAATATGATCTGGTGTTTACATGGGATGTGATTAATATGATCTGGTGTTTACATGGGATCTGATCAATACGATCTGGTGTTTACATGAGATGTGATCAATATGATCTGGTGTTTACATGTGAATAATATGATCTGGTGTTTACATGGGATGTGATTAATATGATCTGGTGTTTACATGGGATGTGATTAATATGATCTGGTGTTTACATGAGATGTGATCAATATGATCTGGTGTTTACATGTGATTAATATGATCTGGTGTTTACATGAGATGTGATTAATATGATCCTGGTGTTTACATGAGATGTGATTAATATGATCCTGGTGTTTACATGAGATGTGATTAATATGATCTGGTGTTTACATGAGATGTGATTAATATGAT
This sequence comes from Poromitra crassiceps, assembly GCF_964638095.1. Classification (NCBI taxonomy): domain Eukaryota; kingdom Metazoa; phylum Chordata; class Actinopteri; order Beryciformes; family Melamphaidae; genus Poromitra; species Poromitra crassiceps. Next base: position 93,943,837 of record NC_139625.1, on the reverse strand, counting down.
CCTGGTGTTTACATGAGATGTGATTAATATGACCCTGGTGTTTACATGAGATGTGTTTAATATAATCTGGTGTTTACATGGAATGTGATTAATATGATCTGGTGTTTACATAGGATGTGATAAATATGATCTGGTGTTTACATGGGATGTGATTAATATGATCTGGTGTTTACATGGGATGTGATTAATACGATCGGGTGTTTACATGGGATGTGATTAATACGATTGGGTGTTTACATGGGATGTGATTAATACGATCTGGTGTTTACATGAGATGTGATTAATACGATCTGGTGTTTAAAAGGGATGGCATTAATCCGATCGGGTGTTTACATGGGATGGGATTAATATGATCTGGTGTTTAAATGGGATGTGATTAATATGATCTGGTATTTAAAAGGGATGTGATTAATATGATCTGGTGTTTACATGGGATGTGATTAATATGATCTGGTGTTTACATGGGATGTGTTTAATATAATCTGGTGTTTACATGGGATGTGATTAATATGATCTGGTGTTTACATGGGATGTGATTAATATGATCTGGTGTTTACATGGTATGTGATTAATATGATCTGGTGTTTACATGAGATGTGATTAATATGATCTGGTGTTTACATGGGATGTGATTAATATGATCTGGTGTTTACATGGGATGTGATTAATATGATCTGGTGTTTACATGAGATGTGATTAATATGATCTGGTGTTTACATGGGATGTGATTAATATGATCTGGTGTTTACATGGGATGTGATTAATATGATCTGGTGTTTACATGAGATGTGATTAATATGATCTGGTGTTTACATGGTATGTGATTAATATGATCTGGTGTTTACATGAGATGTGATTAATATGATCTGGTGTTTACATGGGATGTGATTAATATGATCTGGTGTTTACATGGAATGCGATTAATATGATCTGGTGTTTACATAGGATGTGATTAATATGATCTGGTGTTTACATGGGATGTGATTAATATGATCTGATGTTTACATGGGATGTGATTAATACGATCTGGTGTTTACATGGGATGTGATTAATACGATCGGGTGTTTACATGGGATGTGATTAATATGATCTGATGTTTACATGGGATGTGATTAATATGATCTGGTGTTTAAATGGGATGTGATTAATATGATCTGGTGTTTACATGGGATGTGATTAATATGATCTGGTGTTTACATGGGATGTGATTAATATGATCTGGTGTTTACATGAGATGTGATTAATATGATCTGGTGTTTACATATGTGATTAATATGATCTGGTGTTTACATGAGATGTGATTAATATGATCTGGTGTTTACATGGGATGTGATTAATATGATCTGGTGTTTACATGAGATGTGATTAATATGATCTGGTGTTTACATGAGATGTGATCAATACGATCGGGTGTTTACATGTGATTAATATGATCTGGTGTTTACATGGGATGTGGTTAATATGATCTGCTGTTTACATGGGATGTGATTAATATGATCTGTAGCCTGTACTACGAAGCTAGTTTAATGCCTTATCCGAGTAAGTTTTGAGTTTAAACCTGGTTTAGCCGTACTACAAAGCAAGTTAACTTTCAATCACCATGGCAACTGACGCTGCAAAGCTAACCTGGTCGCGACCAGGTTAGCTTCAGAGGATAAGATCAAAATCCATGACAGACCCATATAATCGGCTCTCTGGAGTCACTCACCGTTCATATAAGATCGCCATATGAAAAATAGATTGCAGTCAACTGAGAATATAACAAGAAAAACATTTGTGGCTCTGTAGGCTACATAATTAAATTAAGCCTACTTACCACTTTATGTCTTAACAGCTCAACGATGCGTGGAGAAATATGATCACTATTAATCACCGCGGCCCATATCATGAATGGACCCTCAAATGGAGTGAGGGTGATATTCTCCTACATGCCAGAAAAGCCTATACGTCTCAATTCAGTTCAGCAGTTTTCTCTTTTATAGTAGGCTATTAGGCTTTATACTAGGCTATTTTATATATGAATTATTCGATCAGTGCAACCACACACATGAGTGATAGAGATCATTATTCATTGAGCATGCGTTTCTAAATCTATGGTCTAAATAGGCTTACAGATTGTGGAAATGTATAGACTGAGATTACACATTTAGATTTGTTGCTGCTGCCTGTATCAATGCAGCTGTATCAATCGCTGATCAAAGTAAATCAAATGACTGATGTGAATACAAGCTGCTGCTTTAGACAGCCCTTCAGCAGACTATCCAACGCGGATTTTCATTCTGACATTAAATCGCGGATACATTAAATATCCGCTAAAACTCTGATCATGCACTGCGCTTCATTGAACGAGGAAATGGGTGTGGAAATGGGTGTGGGCGTGGATAAACTCAGCTGTTCATAATGTGATTGGCTGGCGCACCTCTTTCGCGTGGACGCGCGCCTGTGCACGAGCGAAAAACGTGCGCGTGCACAGGCAGATCCCAGGTCCACTTACCTAGTAAAAAACCAGCGTCGTAGTATCAGTTAACTAGATAGCTTTGATCCTGTTCAGTCAAACCAGATCAAAGGGACTTATCGCGGATCTGTTAAACTAGTTTCGTAGTACAGGGCTCTGGTGTTTAGATGGAATGTGATTAATATGATCTGGTGTTTAGATTAGATGTGATTAATACGATCTGGTGTTTACATGAGATGTGATTAATATGATCTGGTGTTTACATGGGATGTGATTAATATGATCTGGTGTTTACATGGGATGTGATTAATATGATCTGGTGTTTACATGGGATGTGATTAATATGATCTGGTGTTGACATGGTATGTGATTAATATGATCTGGTGTTTACATGAGATGTGATTCATATGATCTGGTGTTTACATGGGATGTGATTAATATGATCTGGTGTTTAGATGGGATGTGATTAATATGATCTGGTGTTTAGATGGGATGTGATTAATATGATCTGGTGTTGACATGGGATGTGATTAATATGATCTGATGTTTACATGGTATGTGATTAATATGATCTGGTGTTTACATGAGATGTGATTAATATGATCTGGTGTTTACATGGTATGTGATTAATATGATCTGGTGTTTACATGAGATGTGATTAATATGATCTGGTGTTTACATGGGATGTGATTAATATGATCTGGTGTTTAGATGGGATGTGATTAATATGATCTGGTGTTTAGATTAGATGTGATTAATACGATCTGGTGTTTACATGGGATGTGATTAATATGATCTGGTGTTGACATGCGTCAGCGCATGTAAATCGATGTAAAGTGAACAGCTGTGTGACATCATGCCCAAAAGTGAGGAATACAGTAACGGGTCTGCCAACTCTCGCATTGACCGTGACAATTACTTGACACCTCTCACATACTTCTCACACACCACTGTGAAAAATAAATTCATACTGTAATCATACAACCTAAAGCCGAAAGCGTGAATAATGCAAGACATGTCATACAGAAATGAGAGACACGGAAAAACGTTTGACGAGAAAACGTTTGGAGCTTTTATAGACTAAACGTTACTCCGTACGGGTTTCTCGTCGCCGGAGTGTTGAAAATCTCCACTTTGTCCGCGCGCCATACGGTAGTTAGAGAATCTCCTCCTCTCCTAATACATCCATGCTGCTGCCCTGCTGCAGCAGGCAGGAGTCAAGACAGAGAGAGGGCATCATGGGCATGCGCAGATGAACACAGCCAGAGAGTAAACCGTTCCATCGTTTAAGATTTCAACTCTGCAGCCCATTGAAATGTCAATCGGTTTGGGCTTGTTTAAATCGATTGAGGTGTTTATATGGAGCATTTTTAATCGCTTTGGGCTTTTACACCTATTTCAAGCTATTACTATGGCCCATGTAAACGTGTCTACTGATCATGGTTTCTGGAGTTTGCAGCAGCACATTCAGCCATCTGATGTTGCTCTCACCGGTGTTTCCTCATTAAATTATGGGCTTAGGCCCAAAATGTATCAGTAGACTCACTGTTCATGGTGAGTACCCATATGGGACATCCCAACATGAAGCAGTTTGGGCTCATCATCTGGCTTAGCATCATGCTTTACAGAAACAATTCAAACGGCTATACGAGGGATCAGCCGAGCAGCATTTTGGTCAACAAACCGCGTCGTGGCAAATGGAACCCTATGGAGCTTGAGCTTTGGGAGGCTTGAGTGTCTGACTCTAGCCGGCTGACCCTGTTTACATTTTAAAAACTGTGACAGTTCACACAACTTTAACGCGACATGCATATATTATACATCAAACTCTTGAGCTACTTCTGCTCTCACTCAGAATGTCAAAATATAAAGCGATGTGATGTATAGTTTTTGAGATATTAACGTTTGTTTGGCACAACTCATACTAGTTAACTCATTCATGGCCAGTTTAGGACTGCCAATATTTAGCACAGGCCAAAGATTTTCATAATTGTTGGTTATCTTTCAAGACCCACAGTAAATTATCTATTAGCACCAAAGTGATTTGCAATACCTCAAAATGAAGATGTACGTCTCTGGGTTCACCAGGAAAAAAAAAGTGAGCTTTTAGCATGTTCTGTACTCTACTTATAGCCATTTATATACACCCTGTTTTCACCAAAAAGGTCTCTCTGAGAAGAGAAACAGCAGAAAAGGCAATTTTTGTAAAGGACACAATCTCAGGCAGAACTCGCTCTCAATTCTTTTATTTTGAACTGTATTGACATCAGACATGTAAATATTATTCGTTATGACACAAATGACAAAAAAAAAATATATATATATATATATATATACATGAAGTGCTTTTTTTACATTCAACAATACAGTTTACTCAGTGTGAGTGAGTGTGCAGACAGACAGACAGACAGACAGACAGACAGACAGACAGACAGACAGACAGACAGACAGACAGACACACACACACACACACACACACACACACACACACACAGAGAGAGAGTTCTGTCCACAGCTGCTGCTGGATTGCACCTCCTTCCCAGGGAACACTATTGATTGCCCCGCAAATTAGCATAGGAGGGGAACACCAAACTGGTCTGAGATCAGCGTCTAGCCTCCTCTGCCTCTGCATCGTTTTCCTCCTCTCGTTCGGGCTGGGACGAATGCTGCGACACAGGAACGGGTCCGGCTTGGCTTTGGGACCAGGCGCTGGAACCGGATCGATCATGTTCGTCACGGGTTTGACTACCGCGAACAACTCAATCCAGGTTCGCCCTGCAGCAAGGCGACCAGCGCAGCGCGCCGAGGGGCCTTTCAATGGCGTTTCTCCTCTCTGCAACAGCAGGCAGCGTTTCTCCGTTTTCTCCTCCTCTTCCATTTCAAAACAACAGCTGCGGTATGTGTTTGTTCACGTGTTGTCGGCTTGGCTTTGAGGCCAGGGACCTGATACCATGTCACAGGCTGGGGAAGTCTTTGAACTACGCGCTGCACTAATAAAAACAAAAACACGTCAAACACGTCTATGGCGTGGAGGGCTATTCCTGATAACACGTTAAAGACGTCTTTGGCGATGAATGAGTTAACTGCCGCGGGGTTCCGCATTTCTGGGTGGCAACTGGCAAGTGACGTCACGCTGATTCATCCTATAGGAAATGTTAGGTCAAGTTTTGAGATTTTAAGCCATGAGCTATTTAATAGTTAATACACAGTGTCGTAAGATGTACGCACAAGCGAACACGTTGGTTTTGTAAATTTCATTTTTGTCCTGTGGCAGGTGAAGATCTCTCTTTTTAAAGCCTACTGTACCCTGCTGTATACTGCCCACTTGTGGCGGTACTGCAGAAAAGGCAGCGTGCAGAGACTCACAGTGGCCTATAACAGCATGAGGCTGCTGCTTAAAGCACCAAGAAGCTATAGTGCCAGTCAAATGTTTGTAGAGATCAGTGTAGCCACCTGCGCAGCTGTAATACCAAATCTCAGTTACAGATGCATGTGCAGATTATCAGACTCTGCAAACAGCATTATTTTAGCGTTAACCAACCCTGTTTTGAGCTCTGTTAGGTTCTCATCCAGACTGTGGAACCACTGGTGTTTTAGCCTGTATGTAAAAATGACCATGGTGGAATATCTTGTAATGCCTGTTTTATAATCTGTTCAATCCGTGTATGTTGTGTTCTTTCGTTTTCCTGTTTTAAAACCAAATCGGAAAAACCAAATAACGGTTTCGTTTTTTTCTTTTTCCGTTTTAAAACCAAAACGGACAAACGGAAAATCCAAAAACGAAAAAATAGGAGGTTTTTCTGTTTTAAAACTAAACGGGAAAAGAGGAAAATCAAGTTTTATTTGTTTTGTTGTTTTGTTTCTGTGATATTTCGATATTTTTTTAACCCCCCGTGAATGCTGGGAAAACGAGGAGAGGAGGAGGCGCATTCCGCGGAAGTTTCAGTCTCAGAAAACAGGAAGAGAGGAGTTGTATGGTCTGACGTTTGCTTGTTACGTTTTGACAACTTATTGCAGTTATGGCCGCACTTGAACCTTATCATAACTTGATCCACGAACTGTTTGACAGTGGACAAACATACTCCGAGATCAGTGCCGCTCTGCAGCTTTCTGGTTAGTAACGTTATTTCGTTATTTTTTATCTTGTTTGTCGTTTTTATCTTGTCCTGTGGCTATGCTTTCAAACTTATATCAGCTAAAACAGATGTTTATGTAACGTTACATTAACGTTAGCTTGAAAGCTAATGTTAGCTTTCAGCTGTTATATTTGAGGCAAACCTGTCGCTCATGTTGTGGTGTTGTACAGTATAACGTAGCGACTAGCTAGCTTGTCTGTCTGACCATCTGCATGTCTCTTTGTCTGTCAATCTGTCTCACTGTCTGTCTACCTGACTGTCAGTCAGCAGATAGACAGACAGTCAGTAGCCTACCTCAGTCAGTGACTAACTGACTCTGTCTGCACGACTGTCTGTCTCACTGTCTACCTGACTGTCTGTCTGTCTACCTGACTGACTGTCTGTCTGTCTCACTGTCTGCCTGTCTACCTGACTGACTGTCTGTCTGACTGACTGTCTGTCTACCTGACTGTCAGTCAGCGTCTCTCTGACTATGCCAACCTGTTCATGGGTAAATTTGAAGAAGACTTTGTATATCTTAATAACCCCTTTTCAGAATTATTACTTTGTTGGTTTAGATTTATAGATGACATCTTCTTCATTTTCACGGGCTCTCTCAGTGAACTCGAGGGATTCAGGAATTACATTAACTCGAGACTGCCATCGATTAAGTTTTCTTTAGAATACAGTTATGAATCAGTTTCTTTTTTGGATGTTTTGGTCCACAACACTGCACCACTGACCACCAATCTGTTTAGAAAACAGACTGATAGAAATAGCTTTTTGCATTTTTCTAGTTTTCACTCCCCCAGTCTCAAAAGGGGTTTACCCTACAGCCAGCTCCTTCGAGTTAAACAAATCTGTAGTAATGACACACTTTTTGAGCAAGAAGCTTCAGATTTATGTGACCGTTTCCGGGCCAAGGGCTACAACAGCCATGACCTGGATGTGAGCCTTCAGAAGGTCAGGGATTTAAACCGACATGACCTGCTCACTCCCAAATCGCCCTCGGGCCACGGCACTAAAATTGTATGTGCCACAACTTTTTCTCCGGTGTCGCATGAAATAAAAAACGTTGTTCTCAGCCACTGGCATATTTTATGCAGTGACCCCTTGGTAGGACACGCGTTCAAAAGTTCCCCTATTTTTGCTCAGAAACGGGCTCGAAACCTGAGAGATATGTTAGTCAGGGCAGATTGTTATACACGCCCTACACATTTTTTATCCAATTTACCCAATGGTAATTTTCCTTGTTCGAGCTGTTTGCAGTGTAATGCGATGATCAGAGGTGAATCCTTCACTCACCCACACTCTGGCAAGAAGTACAACATTAAAAGTAGAATTTCTTGTAGATCTAAATTCGTTGTATACTTGTTAAAATGTCCTTGTTCAAATGTTTATGTGGGGAAAACTCGTAGAGAACTCAAAACCCGTATCTCCGAGCACAAAAGCAAAATTCGCAATAAGGATGAAAAATCTTCTGTAGCGAGACATTTCAATGCTATGGGACATGAGGTTTGCACCCTGAGGTTCCAGGGCATTGAAACTGTCAGTCCATTGAAAAGAGGTGGGGATAGAGATAGGGCCTTGCTACAAAGAGAGGCTTTTTGGATTCACACTCTTCAGACAGAGCATCCGAAAGGACTTAATGAGGAACTGTTATTGGGCTGCTTTCTGTGAATGTGCAATTTTGCAACATATTTGTATTGTCTATTTTTAATGTACTTAGTAATATGCATTCCAGCCCTAGTTTAATCTCTCCTGTCTGTTATCACAATACAGCTGGACTTCTTTCTAGGCCATTATAGTGGAAACGTGCAATTATTTAAGCATAATTCTTGTTTTAAAACATTTCTATTGTATTCTGTATTTTGTTTTGTATCTATCTGTAGTCCAGACCTGGCTTACTCCGCCTACCTGTCACTTTGAATACAGCAGGGCCTTTACCTAGGCCTGGTTCTGCTCTCCCACATAGTGGGACTGACCAAACTATTGTATTTATATATGCATACATTGTGGTATGTAGACATTTTCTTTGATAATGGAATTTTTGTGTTGTGTATTGCTTGGTTCTTGAATTCTTTATATATTGTAACTGAATTTTGATATTTCGTTTATTGAAAGTACTTCCGTTCTTGGTGTATTTAAACGTCATCTCCGCCTGACACAGCAACACGCTGAAGAAGGCCGTTAGGCTGAAACGTCCGTGTGTGTGCTGTACCTGGTGTTAAGCTGGAATAAACCAAACGAAAGGACATTTTTGTGTGCTGGCTCTCTCTCTCCTACCAAGCGTCTCTCTGACTGACTGTGTGTTTCGCCGGTCTACCTCACTGACTGATGTCTGTCTGCCACTGACTGTCTGCCTGACTGTCACACTGGATGTTATGTAATTTAGTGTAGAGCTTTCGTTGCTTTGAATTTGACATTAGCCCAGGCATGACAATTGAGGCCTCTTTTAGGTCTGTGACCTCTGACCCCTTTTGTTTTTGCCCATCCTTAGTCTTCTGCACGGCCCAGCCACCATCACAGTCTTCATTACCAGTGTCAGGCCCAGTCTCCTGAAAGGTTCCGCCTGTGTCGTTGGTGTCCGGGCCATCGTCCAGGGTTGCTCCACCCTTCGGCCCAGCCTCCTGGACACCCTCTACACCTGTTGTGCCTGTTCGTCGCTGCCCAGGCCGCATCACCTGCTCACTTCCTCCATGGGGCGACTACTTAATTTGAACTATACATCAACTGACACTTAACCAGACCAGCTTGTGATTTGTGTATCTGTTTCAAATAAATGTACCATTTGAAGGGGCAGCTGTTCAAAACCCCAAGCTAAACGTCCTGGACTCAATCTCAGAGAATCCTTCACATCACCTCTCACCATTGCCAGTTACACACGTCATTAGTACCCACAATCAGGATTTAATTACCCCACCTCAATCTATGCCCCACCTTCATCCTTTGCAGTGTTCCTTTAAAGGTTCTGTTAATCTATTTGTTCTCATGTGTTCTATTGATCACACTCAATAGAACACACTCTAGGCCGTGTCAGGTCACTCCACCCTGTCCACCCTTTTGGTCATCGGTCAATTGATTATTATACAAAAGGTAGTTCTGGCAGGAGCAATTTGAATAGATGATGGAGAGTTGGGATAAGACAAGACAGTTTGGTCTTTTTTTATTTATTTTTATTTAAAAGGTTTACATTTCCTAATATGTATTATTGCCGCATGTATTTCATATGCTTGTTCCCAATACACCTGTCAGGTGGATGGATTATTTTGGCAAAGTTCAGACATTCCCTTGGAGAGAGACAGAGACGCTGGTTCAAGGAGTTTTGAGCACTTGTTGGCAGTGCTGGGGGGTAATGCATTACAAAGTTTGCAAGATTACAGTAATGCATTACAAAGTAATGCATTACTGTAATCACATTACATTTGTCTGTAATAACAAGTAGTCCCTAAATCCGGTAATCACATTACAGTTACTATTCAAACACTTATAGCATTACTTGCATTACATAAGTTCTTCAATTATCTGCAGGATCAGGATTGAATCTGCAGCATGATGGGAAAAGAAACAACAAACATGCAGTGCTTTTTCATGCACTCGATTAAACCAGTGGTTCTCAAATGGGGGTCCGCGGCACTTTGCCAGGGGGTCCGCGAAAAGTTTTCAGGTAAAAAAAAAAAAAATTTTTTTTTTTTTTTACTTTATAAAAAAAAAATGATACATGTTACTTATTCCTTCTCAAACTACTTCCTACATGGTGCTAGTCTATCAAAAATATATTGGCTGTCATTGATTGTGTTGCATAGTGGTTTTCTGTACTGTTGACAAATTGTGATATTGTAAGTCGCTTTGGACAAAACAAAAGCGTCTGCTAAATGACGTAATGTAAATGTAATGTAATAAAAAAATTATTAAAAAAATTGTGCAAAATCTTCATAGTTCAATGAAAATAGTTTATGCTTTAAATCTAAAATAGTTCATGGATTACATTCTAATAACAAACCTATCAAATTAAAAGTCAAGCACGTTACCGTGGAAACAATTAAGCTTAGCCCAAAATCACAAATCAGAATGAGGGGGTCCCCGGTATATTTTCTATCTTGTAAGGGGTCCTTGGCTGAAAAACATTTGAGAACCTCTGGATTAAACAATGCAACGACTAGATTGGATGGGCTGGAGGGACGGGGAGGAGTGAGGTCTTGTGTATGTCCTACTTATTGGGATATGGATTTGTGCTGATATGGGCATATGTAATGTTTCATGTTATATTGTTAACTGGCAATTAGGTGACAAGGCATCTCAGGCGATGTTGCGGAGTAACGCAAAAGTAATGTAACAAGTAGTGTAACAAATTACTTTCTCCAGGGAGGCATTACTTTTTTTTAAGTAATGTGTGTAATATATTACTTTTTTTTACTGATTGTTGTCCATTGCTCTATCCCAGCATGCATCAGAAGCTGGAGTGTTGCTGAGCTCAGGATAAGAGGTTGTGACTGACCCCGTGTGGACAAGAGGTTGATGTTCGGTCAGGTTACAATTTTGATCTCTTTACATCCAGACTATGGATGCACATTGCTCATTAAATAATGACCATCAAGTATTCAGCCAAGCCATAGTATAAATAGTCTCTTATATTTGAACATGTATAACAGGAAATCCGGGGGTTCCCAAAATCTGCAATTCTCCTAACTGTAGTTTGTCTTTATTGCTCATAATTGTATTGCATCAACTGCATTAAATGCTATCCAGTATTTTCCCATGTTTCTGTGCTTGCATGTACAGTATTTACAGGCAACCTCAGTTCAGGGACAAGGTTGTAATACTTTGTCTGGGAGTATTGATTTTTGTGACATGAAAGCTTGCTGTCAATTGCAGTAACCATTATTCTAGAAAAGCCAGTAACATTTTTGTTTTGTTTTATTTATTTGCACACAATAAAAACAGAAATGGATTAAAAACAAAATACAAACAAGAAAATAATATGCAGGTAGAGACAGAAAAGCCTAGAAGGACTTATTCTACCTCAGAAAAGCAAATAACAATCTGTACAAAGCACACAATACAACCGAAAGAAGAAGGAAAGAAGAAAACAAAGCCAGTTTGGCCTCTCTCCTCTATGTTGTTTTTATTTGTCCGCTTGTGTCACTTATTGTAAAGCATCCTTGGGTTCCTTGAAAGGCGCTCTATAAATCCAAGTTATCACTTATTATTATTATTAAAACAAATAGACAAAAAATAAAAGAAGAGTAAAAGAAAAAAGTAAAAATAAAAAGCATTCAAAATAAGTGAGTAGAGTAGACAGACAAAATATACAGTTTACACTTCATGAAGTCCATGGGTGCGTTCGTAAATCCACTCTGATGTTCCACACTGAAATAAAACGACAGCGCAGATCTATGCTACATTACAACGACGCTCCCAATTTACGAATGGTCCAGTGTGCGCTCTGGCGCTCGGAGCAGCTATTTCCAAACGCACCCCATGTCAAATATCTTTCGTTTGCCTCTGCTTCTATTTAGAGATGCAAGACGCAAAAATCTGCCATCACATGTTCTCAACGGGATCCTGGCATTTTGTCCGTTGACAGGCCTTGGTCAAACCTTTTATTGGCACCTGTGGGAAAGGTGGGAGAACTTAACTTAACTAACTTAACTTTACTAACTTAACTTAGAATGAGAAGCCTTAAATACAGTTTCATATCTGTGACATGAATGAGAAAGAAACAGCTCACCCTAAAATCCAAAATACATATTTTTCCTCTCACCTGTAGTGCTATTCATCCATCTAGATTGTTTTGAGATAGCTGTCTGGGTTTTGGAGATATCAGCCGTAGAGATGTCTGCCTTCTCTCCAATACAATGGAACTGGATGGCACTCGGCTTGTGGTGCTCAAAGTGCCAAAAAAATAAATTTGAAAAACCCAACAGCAGTGTCTCTTTCCAGAAATCATGACTCAAGATAATCCACAGACCTTGTTGTGAGCAGTTTCATGTAGGAACTATTGTCTCTCGACCGAACTACACCCACTAGCTGCTAACCAGTGTTGGGCGTAACTCATTACAAAAGTAACATATTACATGTAATATATTACTTTTAGCAGTAACTCAGTAATATAACTTATTACTTATAGGATTTAAGTAATATTATACCAGTTACTTTGTCAAGTAACTCAAGTTACAAATTGAGTTATTTTTTTAAATCAAAGCACTAGATACAATCATTTCCAAATCAAACTGTGTGTTTTTATGCAAATAACCACTATAGATGAGAATAACAAAGGAAAAGAATAACATTTAGAATTTTGGATTGTTTACACTGACTTCAAGGCGGTTGAAATTAATTTTTGGGATGGTTCCGGGGCGGCGATGTCATTTTGCTGCTGCTGTTGTTTTGGTAAAAGTAATGCAAAAGTAGTGTAATAAGTAAAGAGTTACTCTACATGGAAAGTAATATTGTAAAGTAACTTATTACTTTCAAATGAAAGTAACTAGTAATATGTAGTATATTACATTTTGAAAGTAACTTGCCCAACACTGCTGCTAACTAGTTCCCACATGAAACTAGCAGCTGCAGAGCAGCAGCTAGCTATCAGGTGTAGTTTGGTCAAAAATAGTTCCTCCATAAAACTGCTCACAACACAAGTCTGTGGATTATCTTGAGTAACTAGGTCATGATTTCTGAAAAGGCTGTTGAGTTTCTCCATTGCATTTTTTGACGCTTTGAGCACCACAAGCCAAGTGTCATCCAGTTCCAATGTGTTGGAGAGAAGGCAGACATCTCTACAGCTGAGATCTCCAAAAGCTAGACAACTAACACCAAACAATCTAGATGGATAAATAGCACTACAGGTGAGGGGGGAAATATGTATTTTGGATTTTAGGGTGAGCTGTCCCTTTAAAGACAGATTGAAGAGTTCCTTCCATGAATGGCTACTCACTGCCAAGCGCTGCTGCTTGCGGAGCTGCTGGAGTCTGAGCAGGTCCATGGCAGAGGCAGTCTCCCGTGCAGACCAGTTCAGCTGAGCGGAGAACATCTGAACCACAGACTGAGGGATTCCATATCGACCGTACTGCAAAAGGATCCAGTTATGTGTAAATCACAATCTAAATGGATCGGTCCATTTAGATTGTGGAGAATTTCGTTTTTTTTTTAACCTGGACCCCTCTCCTCACATTAATTATGATCTGACGACTCACCCAGCGATCTCCGCGGCGTTTCTGGCCGTCCTAGCATTGTTTTGAGATCAATAGCGTCCAAGCCAGTCGTAAAATGGAGCTCCGAGGGGGCCAAGTGGCAGCCTGTCTTTCCTGCATCTAAATAGCCAGTTTTATTCCCGTTTTCGCCACATATCGTCATAATCTCATCCCTCAACAACCACCAGACTGATATTCCCCCCGGGGCTGTTTCCTGATGTCTCCCAGGGATCAAATTACCTCATTCGTGATCTCGGTCACCAAGTCTCGTCAAGTCCTGCGATACTTTCCTGCCGGCTGACCAACTGGCCAACTGGCCAGCCGGGCCAGAAACGCCGCGGAGATCGCTGGGTGAGTCGTCAGATCATAATTAATGTGAGGAGAGGGGTCCAGGTTAAAAAAAAAACGAAATTCTCCTTTAAATGATCGTCTCAGATGTTTCCTAAAGTTGAGATTTCCATTGGAAGGAACCTTTTGATATATGAACTTGGCCAAATACTAAATAGTAATAGCAATGTTCCTAAATAGTAATAGCAATGTTCTAAGTCATTTACATAATATGGATTTACAGTGTAAATATGTGGTAGGTGTAAATACATTTGATATCCATTACACCTACAAAGTAGCATCATTCATGTTTTCACTGCAGCTGAAGGATCCTTCATTGGTAGAAGTTTTATGACTTTTGGGACCATGAAACCCTCTGATAATCAATGGTAAAATTTAGTAAATAATTTTGAAAATGTTTTTTTTTTTTCCAAATGGAAAAATCCCTGAAAAATGTATGAATCCAACAGCAGCACTGATCTGTGAAGTGACAGCGTACTCTAATTTGAAGCCAATACCTTGTCAGAAAAGGGTTCCATTGTCAGATCAATACCCTGCAGCTGGAGTCTTTCCTCCAGCAGGGCCTCCAGGTTCACCGAGGTCATGAACATTTTCTTCTTTCCCTTCAACCGCAGCCGGCGGGCTTCAGAATTGGCCGAAATGGATGGACTCCTCTTCTCCTCTGGGTCCATGTAGGTGTGCATGCAGGCGCTTTCTGTGGGTAATGGCTCTCTGCATGGGTTTGACGAGGAAGCGGGTGCAGCTCCTCCGGGATGATCTGGTCTTTTTGCTGGGACTGTGGGGGGCGGGTTCAGGTGTGTGCGTGCAGATGTTTCCGCCCGTTTATCCATGTCTGAATTGATGTGCACAACACCACATGATGCGCTCAGAGGTTCAGAGGGTGGAAACATGGCCTCTGGGTGTCTGGGTGTCAGATTCCAGTCTTTGGGGCTGAGGAGTTCTCTGTTCTGGACTCCTGTCAGGGAGAAGCATCTTCTCAGCAGCTCTGGTCCTGCATTAAAAGCCGTTAGCTCCACGCAGCTCCTGCTCCGAGCCCTGGCTTCACAGGCATGGTGAGCGCTCGCTGGGCTGTTCTTAGGGGGTCTTAGCGATGGTGAGCTAGCAGGCAGGCCTCCTGGGACACTCTTTTGAAAGGTCTTAGTAGGGCAGGGGGAGGTCAGGGGGAGGGCGGGGTACTCGGGGGACGGGAGGTGGCTCGACTCGCAGCCGGACGAGGACCTGCTCATGGACGAAGGCGTCTTTTTGTCCCTCCCTGAAATAAACAAGTGCAGCGTGTGTGCAGATCATGCAGATTTCAGTTAAAGTGGCAGTTCACCCAAAAATGAAAATGCTGTCATCATCTGCTCACCCTCCTGCTTGTTGAAACACAGGTGAAATGTGTCCATATATAACAGAGGGAGGTTGCCAGCACAACTTACTCAACTGAAGTCAATGACGACTGGTTGTTTTCTCTCCAGTTGTGCTGGTAACCTCCTTGTGTAGTCTGTTATATGGACAAACTTCACCTGTGTTTCAACTTGCATGGGGGCTGGAGAGTAGATGATGATGTCATTTTATTTTTTGGGTGAAGTGTTCCTTTAACTGCACATGCATTGGATGTGTTGCCCTTATAAGAAAGAAAGAAAGCAGCAGGGGTGTGGCCAGTGTTGGGAAAGAGTATATAGCCAGTGTGGAAGGACATCCAAGAAAGATGTATGAAAAATAATTGTTCAGAGAAAAATTTAAATAAAATATTGGAAAAAAAACTAAAGTGTGAAAAACATGTGAATGGAAAGGAAAGAAGCAAGCAGTCCAGTCTGGTGAAGCATTGAGCCGTTTATTCCTCACGCTCAACCATGACAGTAGCACACTTCAGAACTGGCCAGACTGTTGTAGATATGGTTAGTTGAACTTTGACCTTTAGTTACGTCACACAAACTGTTTATTGAATTGATCAGAGCAAACTTTGTTCTACTCTTTTCAAGGTTTTCCTCAGTATGCATTTCAGTGCATTTACAATGATAAAAAAAAATGCCACATTTTAAACAAGTATAATTATACCAATTAGTGTTTTTTTTTATTACTCTGCATAATGCAGTATTCAGGCACATGATAAAATATTGTGCAACAATATATTATACTGAACTACAAAAATATACACGCAAAAACAGCAAAATCTTGAGAGAAATATACTGTACAAGTGTGGAAAATAGGCTACTCTGACATCATCCTCTCCCCACATCAGCTTAGACATTTACAAGAGCCTTCAATATACAGTCGGCACAACTCACTGTCCTCTAAAGACTTAACCAAACCAAATAACCACAATAAAAAGGATATAGTTATGAGTAAAAGCAAGCATTCACAGTAAATATGTACTGCAATTACGGGAAATTATTGTTTTTCAAACTATTTAAAACTAGAGTGGAAACACTTTTTTCTTTTTTTAAACTCTTGTTGTCACACAACAGTCACCATTTTCAGCAAAACGCAAAAACCACCACACGAGTCGCCTCACAAGGCCAGATCTATTTGTGAGTAGACCTACAAGCGGCTCGACATAGACATTGTACAGGTTTCTGAGAAAGACCTTTAGAGCAGTGCTTCTCAAACTGTTTCATGTCAGGACCCCAAAACTGACACAGATTAGACACGGACCCCCATTTATACGATTTTGTCCCAGGGTCCCCCATCTGATAAGACTTTTTCTTTTAGATGTTTTATTACAAAAAGTGTTTGAAACACATGACTGAAATAGTCATAGATTCTGTCATTGTGTTACTTATGGATGGTATTATAGTGAAAATATTAAATAATGTACCCCCCTTTTTGCTGGCGACCCCCTGGAAAGCCCTCAGGACCCGTGGGGGTCCCCGGACCCCACTTTGAGAACCACCGCTTTAGAGACGACTGGTCTGCGTGATGCAAGTAAGCTCTTTAGTGCCTCAATAATAAAGATAGAGAAGATTGTACTTCCTATGTTTTTTCTTTTCAACGCTATAGAGGGCCAAAATGGAACGTCACTTCCTGCTTCAGCACTGTACCAGAGATTTTCATCCGCCATTTATTTTTCCATAGACATTTCGTAAAATGCTTATAAAAAATTGTTTTACTTCGTCAAACCAAACGGTTCAGATATATTTAGAAACAGGAGAGACCACATAACATTTCACTGGGATCAAAATGTAAAAAAAAATGCGGATTTATAGAAAATGTTTTTTCGATGTTCTATTTTTAAGTTTTGGTCCGAGTGAAATGTTCTATGTTCTCACTCGATTCTAAATATAGCTGAACCGTTTGGTTTGCCGAAGTAAAACTATTTTTATAAGCATTTTACAAAATGTCTATGGGAAAATAAAGGGCGGATGAAAATCTCTGGTGCAGTGCTGAAGCAGGAAGTGACGTTCACTTTGGCTCTCTATTGAGAAAAGGTAATTCTGGTAAAGAAAGGCAGTGGCATGGCAGCTCTCAAATGCATTGAAACAGATAGAGATCATAAGAACATTGAAACAGATGTGGGAGTAGAGATCATAAGAACATTGAAACAGATGTGAGAGTAGAGATCATAAGAACATTGAAACAGATGTGAGAGTAGAGATCATAAGAACATTGTTTGATTCAATGATGCGGAAACAGAATCAAGTATGACAGTATGAAAGAATAAAATGCTAGGGGGGGAGGGGGGGAAGTGAGCATCGTAGGCAAATGAGGCGAGGGCAGAGTCTTTCCAAAATAAGAGCATGAAAACTGGCGGTCTGGAATGCCCAAGCATGGAGAAGAAGTGTGGAAGACCACGGCAGTCTTCCTAGTGAGGGATGGGGGCAGTGGTCACAGTCGACTCAGACTGTCATTACCGTTCTCCAGGTTCTCGGTGCTCTCGTAGCAGCCCGAGTCGCGCGGGGAGTCCCCCGGCAGGCCGCGCCTGTCCAGGAGCAGCTTCTCCTGGGAGCCTCCGGACTGACTGCCTCGCTCCGGGTTGCTGCTGCCTGCAGAGCACAACACCACCAACAGGGGGCCCACAGTCACTTTCAGAGATCCAAGGGTAGACCTGCTACAGTAAAGCAGCATCTGTGTGTCTTCCTGTATTTCTACACGTATGAGGATTCAATGTCCTCACAGTTACACCTGTGTGTCTTCCTGTATTTCTACACGTACGAGGATTCAATGTCCTCACAGTTACACCTGTGTGTCTTCCTGTATTTCTACACGTATGAGGATTCAATGTCCTCACAGTTACACCTGTGTGTCTTCCTGTATTTCTACACGTATGAGGATTCAATGTCCTCACAGTTACACCTGTGTGTCTTCCTGTATTTCTACACGTACGAGGATTCAATGTCCTCACAGTTACACCTGTGTGTCTTCCTGTATTTCTACACGTACGAGGATTCAATGTCCTCACAGTTACACCTGTGTGTCTTCCTGTATTTCTACACGTATGAGGATTCAATGTCCTCACAGTTACACCTGTGTGTCTTCCTTTATTTCTACACGTACGAGGATTCAATGTCCTCACAGTTACACCTGTGTCTTCCTGTATTTCTACACGTACGAGGATTCAATGTCCTCACAGTTACACCTGTGTGTCTTCCTGTATTTCTACACGTATGAGGATTCAATGTCCTCACAGTTACACCTGTGTGTCTTCCTGTATTTCTACACGTACGAGGATTCAATGTCCTCACAGTTACACCTGTGTGTCTCCCTGTATTTCTACACGTACGAGGATTCAATGTCCTCAGTTACACCTGTGTGTCTTCCTGTATTTCTACACGTATGAGGATTCAATGTCCTCACAGTTACACCTGTGTGTCTTCCTTTATTTCTATACGTACGAGGATTCAATGTCCTCACAGTTACACCTGTGTCTTCCTGTATTTCTACACGTACGAGGATTCAATGTCCTCACAGTTACACCTGTGTGTCTTCCTGTATTTCTACACGTATGAGGATTCAATGTCCTCACAGTTACACCTGTGTGTCTTCCTGTATTTCTACACGTACGAGGATTCAATGTCCTCACAGTTACACCTGTGTGTCTTCCTGTATTTCTACACGTACGAGGATTCAATGTCCTCACAGTTACACCTGTGTGTCTTCCTGTATTTCTACACGTACAAGGATTCAATGTCCTCACAGTTACACCTGTGTGTCTTCCTGTATTTCTACACGTACGAGGATTCAATATCCTCACAGTTACACCTGTGTGTCTTCCTGTATTTCTACACGTATGAGGATTCAATGTCCTCACAGTTACACCTGTGTGTCTTCCTTTATTTCTACACGTACGAGGATTCAATGTCCTCACAGTTACACCTGTGTGTCTTCCTGTATTTCTACACGTACGACGATTCAATGTCCTCACAGTTACACCTGTGTGTCTTCCTGTATTTCTACACGTACGAGGATTCAATGTCCTCACAGTTACACCTGTGTGTCTTCCTGTATTTCTACACGTACGAGGATTCAATGTCCTCACAGTTACACCTGTGTGTCTTCCTGTATTTCTACACGTACGAGGATTCAATGTCCTCACAGTTACACCTGTGTGTCTTCCTGTATTTCTACACGTACGAGGATTCAATGTCCTCACAGTTACACCTGTGTGTCTTCCTGTATTTCTACACGGACGAGGATTCAATGTCCTCACAGTTACACCTGTGTGTCTTCCTGTATTTCTACACGTACGAGGATTCAATGTCCTCACAGTTACACCTGTGTGTCTTCCTGTATTTCTACACGTACAAGGATTCAATGTCCTCACAGTTACACCTGTGTGTCTTCCTGTATTTCTACACGTATGAGGATTCAATGTCCTCACAGTTACACCTGTGTGTCTTCCTGTATTTCTACACGTACGAGGATTCAATGTCCTCACAGTTACACCGATAGAAAGAGACAGAAACCATTCCAAAGTGAGGACATTTCGCTGGTTCTCACTTCTATAGAGTACTGCAGGGATCAATCAATCAATCAATATCCTTTATTTAACCAGGTAAAGAAACTCATGACGTATTTTTGTAGGCTTAACCAGAAATCGCCACCATTTTGGTTCATCGGGGACAAAAGTTTATGGGAAAGCGAATTTTGGTTCAGCAGGATAAACGTTAATCACTTTTATGCCTTTTGAAGCGTTTTATAAAAAACACGTTAACAAAATGTACAGTCATAAAAGTTATTTACGTTTGTGAAGATTATCCTACTGAACCCAAATCCGCGTTCCCATAAACCTTTGTTAACCACAGACCTTATTTTATGCATTAAAGTGAAATCCCTATTCTAAACCCCATTTACAAACCCAGAAGTATACTTCCGGACTCATTCCTGCGGCGCTCTATAAGGAGCTAGCCTAGGGTTTGGACTTGGGTTTAGGTTTAAGACTGCAGTTAGGATTAGGTTTAGTTTGGCGTAAGGGTTAAGTTTCGAGGTTAGGGAGTGAGCATAGTTAAAGGATGGGTTTTCCGTGGGGAATATGAATATATATTAAATCTCACGCCCCTAAGGTTTTCGAATCCGTTGAAATTTTTGAAATTGGATATTCACTGCCAGAGATATCAAGCATCTCTCACATATTTTTTGGGCCAGCCGACGCGTTTCGCGTCATCTGGCCTAAGTCCGCCTTGCGGAAGTCGTGCACCTATGAACTACAACTGTTGTTGGCCATGGTCCCGCCTCTAGAGGTCCTCCACGCCCCTTCAGAGGCCTTGACCAAAACAAAAACGCAGCCATCTTTTCAACCGCCTAGCCTGCTGTAGCTAATATTAGCTTCCCATAGTTCCTTGCAAAGAGACCATTATCTCGGGAACGGAAGCACTAATCGACACGGGACTGGCGGCATTGGAAAGCTCGTCAAATTTTACATCTAGTAGTAGGTGGGTTGAAGTAACGAAATCAACGCTGAGCAATGTACCCGTTTTTACACATTTTTACAGAAAATAGTTACAACATCAGATGCGCGTAACTCCTACGAAAATGCCTTAAAATGCATGAAATTTTTTTTATGAAGACATCTCCCGACATATATACTACCGTTTACATTTGGTGCAATTTGGAGGCAATTTTATTTTCGATTTATTTCTTGTTCTTTGTATATTTTATTGTCGAAGCCTTCTTCTTCTTCTTCTTTGAGTTTTATGGCGGTTGGCAAACATATATGTGCATTACCGCCACCTACTGGAGTTTGATATCAGCCAAATGCCTGAGGGGTGGGCATAAAAACGAAGGCCACGCGAGCCCAGTGCATTGTGGGAAATGTAGTATTTCGAGTCCCCGCACCCGCACCTCCCCCCCACCACCCCCCCCCACACACAGAGTGGATTTCGGTTGATATCTCTGTGAGTAAACCTCCAATTTCAAAAATTTCAACGGATTCGAAAACCTTAGGGGCGTGAGATTTAATATATATTCATATTCCCCACGGAAAACCCATCCTTTAATGAAGGTCCTCACAGGTAAGTAATACATATGAGTGAGTGTGTGTGTGTGTGTGTGTGTGTGTGTGTGTGTGTGTGTGTGTGTGTGTGTGTGTGTATGTGTATGTGTATTGTGTATTGTGTATGTGTATGTGTGTGTGTGTGTGTGTGTGTGTGTGTGTGTGTGTGTAAAGTGGGTTGAGTTTAACCCTCTGGGGTCTAAGCCATTTTTTCCTATTTTTGATCTGTCTGGTCTCCTTGTGTAATAATGCGTGTGTGTGTGTGTGTGTGTGTGTGTGTGTGTGTATGTGTATGTGTATGTGTATTGTGTATTGTGTATGTGTGTGTGTGTGTGTGTGTGTGTGTGTGTGTGTGTGTGTGTGTGTGTGTAAAGTGGGTTGAGTTTAACCCTCTGGGGTCTAAGCCATTTTTTCCTATTTTTGATCTGTCTGGTCTCCTTGTGTAATAATGCGTGTGTGTGTGTGTGTGTGTGTGTGTGTGTGTGTGTGTGTGTGTATGTGTATGTGTATGTGTATTGTGTATTGTGTATGTGTGTGTGTGTGTGTGTGTGTGTGTGTGTGTGTGTGTGTGTGTGTGTGTGTGTGTGTGTGTGTGTAAAGTGGGTTGAGTTTAACCCTCTGGGGTCTAAGCCATTTTTTCCTATTTTTGATCTGTCTGGTCTCCTTGTGTAATAATGCTTAGACACCCATTTATATGAAAACTAAAAGATTGATGAACTGGATTTGGTTGCATCAGCCTTATTCCAGTGTATTAAAAATACACATATTACTGTGTAGGTATTTGATGATCTCCTTAATACATGATGTATTTAGAACGTGTCACATTATTTAAATGCCTTCATTAAAACCGTAACGACACCGTACATTGTGTACTTACTTACAATACTTTTCCATAGGTTAATACACTGGAATACGGCCATTGGAAACTTAGGTTTTGCCAAAGGGCCAAATATCAGAATTCTTCTCAGTTGACGCAGTAAAAGTAGCTGGTTTGTGTGTAGGAGATGATACTCTTTGCATCCGTATCCGTACATGCCCATAAATCGTCCTGAACCTCTGGAATATGTGAAGCATGCATAATTTAACTCAGCGGATGTGAATGGCACACTTTAAATGTATTTGTTCATGTGTGTCTGTAATGTTTGAGTTGTGTCTCAGTGTATTAGCGTCTTTCTAATGTATGTGCTCATGTGTGTCTGTAATGTTTGAGTTGTGTCTGAGATATAAGTGTCTTTCTGAGTCATTATATGTCTGTTAGCAGTCAGACGTGCTCAGGTTTGACCGCCTGGCTTGACCCACCATCGTACTCCTGCAGCAGCTCGACGGCCGTGAGCAGCACAGCTCTGTGCTGAGGCTCTCTGATGTTCAGCTCGTCCAGGTCCTCCTCCTCCAGCAGCTTGAAGGTGTCCAGATCCTCGTAGCCATTAAACAGGAAGGTGGGAAGATGCTCCTGTGTGTGGAGAGAGAGGTGGGGGAAGGCAAACAGGGAAGGAAGAAGGTGTCGTTAGTGGTGGACATTTATTTGATGATCCACATTTTGGATCTTTTCAAATCCCTGTGTAAACAGTGGCGACATTTGTGCGTCAAACTGCAATATGGAGGAGGTCTATAATGTCTACTTATTCCCACTGGGAGGTCATGTTTTCATCCCTGTTTGTTTGTCGGTCGGTCTGTTTGTTGTCAGGATCTCTCAAAAAGTTATGAACGGATTTGTACAAAACTTTGTAGAAAGGTTGGTCGTGGGCAAAGGACCAACTGATTAACCTTCCACGCCCACTGGCCAAAAGGGGGCGTGGAAATGGGTGTGGCCAATCACACAAAGGTGCCTAACTTCCCAAATGGATTCACACAGAGCCGTATAATAGAAGAGTTGCGACATCTCCATTCACTCCAATGGACCAGTTTTTTTTTTACTTCACAAAAATTCCCGGAAGTAAGGTTCTGGATTCAGCAGCGCTGTCGAGTTGGAGCAAAATGGACCGTCTGTGATGTCCTTTGAAAGGATCAGACGTTTAACGAATCAAATTGTATATTATCAGCTTTATTTTATACATTCAAACGTATCGCGAGCCCCCTTCCTGGCTGTTCATTGGCTACTGAGTCACATCGCATTTTGGACCTCCGCTGGCGCCACTCTCTTACTAGATTGCTCTGGATTCACATAACCACACAACTTTGTAGAAAGCTTATTCATGGCCCAAAGAAGAACTGAGTAACCTTCCATGGCCACTGTCCAAAAGGGGGCGTGGCCAATCACAAAAATCCGCCTAAATTCCAAACGGATTCACGTAACACCGCAAAACTTTGTAGAAAGGCTATTGAGTGCCTTCTAGTTTTTCCTGTCATAAATTCCTCCCAGGGAACAATTGCGTGTCTAATGTGCTCCTATCTCCACCTCGATGTCTGACAGATTTGGATGATCTGATGGGTTCATTACTTTGAGGTTGATGCGATCCAGGAGCTCCTCGACAGAGGTGGGCTTGGGTTGCCGGGCCTTCCTCCTTCTGCGGGTCTTTTTGGGCTTCACCTCCTGCTCGTTCAGGACGTCCACGTAGATGAACTTGGAAGGTGCCGACTTTACCATTCAGCAGGCCCATCCACGTTCCCATCGGAGGCTTGCTGATGATGTCAATGACATCTCCATTCTGCAGAATAAGACCGGTGATCATTAAATAATCTAATCTGATCTAATGATGACAGGATGACCGACAGTATGACACACTAGATATGGTCAGGGCCAGTTGCACCAACTGGTCTTATGACTGGTCTTAAGCTAAGTTGGTCTTTTTCTCACTAAGACCAGCCGTAAATATTACGCCTAGTCCAGAGCAGGCGTAAGGTGCAGTATAGACGGTTTTCACCTGTGTGTTGCGCAATAGCCACAACCCTTCAGCACTCTGGTTGTATTCAGACCCGAGTTATAAACTGGAAACCGGAGCACGTTATAAACGTTATAAATATAGTCATGTTATAAACAACTGACCAATGCTGGGGGTCCGTATGGAAAGTGGATATCGAAATGGTTAAAAGTTAAATCAATTTGGTCATTCAGTGGCGTTTTACTGCCATTTAAAGTAGGGCTGCACGATATTGGAAAAAACTGACATTGCGATATTCCCCGCCCATGCGATATATATTGCGATATGAAAAAATACAGATTTTCACCAGATTAGCTCTATTTGAAAGAAAATAATATTTCTAGAATGATTGGGATGATTTTGTAGAGGAGTCCATCTGATTTTGGAGGGGAAATTAGGTATTTTAATGTTTCTCAACCACTGGGCTGTGACCTACTGGTAGGCCTCAGAGCGTCATCTATCAGGGTGCATACACATTTTGACCAATGGATTTCCATGACTTACATACATGAAAAAGTGAGTTATGACATTCTACTTTAAAATGTCACTAGCCTATACTTCACTTAGTGTAATGCAGCCTTTAAAACCAGGGAAAGACAACATGTATGCTGTATCACCATATTACCATCCAACATCTAAGACCATATAGTCTCAAATCACAATACAATATGGATATAAATTTGATATATTGCCCACCCCTAATATTGAGTGCCAGAATCTACCTCCCAATGATGCTATTTGCAGAAAAACATTAGATTTAATTGATTATAATCACTGCTTTCAACTTCTTTCGTTCTTCTAACGTTTCAATAAATCAACAATGAAACACCGCTGCCACTTCACACATGGTTACTTCACACACTTGGTCTGACCCCCCTCCAGAAACTACCAAGTGGTACGCTCCGCATTTGGGGAGTTCCGGTTTTTGAGCGCACGCAGGGCAGTACAGAGAGACGAGGATTCACATGCAGCCGACCGGTGACAAACAATTCATTCGTGAAAAGTAATAAATATACATTTAATTGCCCAGCTATGTCTATTGTCTTTTTATTTTCACCGACATGTTTTGTGTAAATGAGTCGCTATGTATGATTACCTCTACCGTAACGTTACTGCTATCATCTGATGCATCATCAGACTGAGGGGGAGAGAGAGCTGCGGTGATACACGGACAACTTCTCAGTAATCACTTTAGCCTTCGTGTCATAAGTTGCGGTCTTGCTTTTTGGTGTTTCAAGAGTAAATATCTCCACTCCACGGACATGTTGAGTTACAGCAGCCAGCCTGCTGTATACTAGTGCGCTGCAAACTGTGGACGCGTCCGCCTCCGCAATCACATCGTTTACAGACAGGCTACTGTCAGCAACGCAACATAAGCAAAAACAATTCAATTTTGCTCTCTGTGCATGTTTGTTGTGTTGAAGCTAAGCATTAAATGAGTGAGTACAGTAGCGGGGCATCTCTCTCCTTTGAGAGAGCCTGCATTTCACTCAGTAGGCTACCCCTAAAGTGAGAGTTTATCAAGCAACATGACGAGTTAATTTGCTTTTGACATCGCACGTCCTGCGATGTGACTATCGCGCATGCGCACATCGCAATGTCGATGTGTAAACGATATATCGTGCAGCCCTAATTTAAAGTAACGGTAACAGTAATAGTTAGCCGCTAACATTAGCCACACTACAGCCGATTACCCATCAGCAGAGCGTCATTTGACGTCAGCACACTCTTCTAAACAGGTCGCGTGCCGCATTCCAGTGGGCATTCCCATGCTTTCACATGGACGCGCATCGCTACGACCGGCGTAGTTAAGACTAGACGTAAGCCCTGTTGGTGCAACAGGCGTAAGTCCACTCTAAAGACTCTTAACTAAGACCGACGTAGGAGTTACGACAAGGCATAGTTAAGACCAGTTGGTGCAACCGGCCCCTGGTGTTCAATGTGACTGTGAATACTGAATAATATAAAATCAGTGTAAAATGAACTTAAAGCAGTAATAAATGACATTATAGCAACATATGTGGTGCTAAATACTCATTGCTGTGGTGTTACGGCACAGATCACCTGTCAATCAAACAGTGAGGGTGGAACTTTCACGTCTTTTTCCTTGGATTTTCTTTTGAGTTTCGGTAGGTGGCGCTCTTTTGGTGGCTATCACTGCTCATGCTAACAGACACTGGATGTTTAAAGCAGCCAATGGAAAAGCTTTTGTGAACCGGCTATAGGTTGGATCACTATTGTGTTTTATCAATTAGCAATAGAGTGGCAAAATGGAAATGGTTTTACATAAAAATGTCACAGATTATTAGTTTAATTAAAGGCCCAGGGGTTAAAGTAACAATTTTTACTGAGATTCTGGCCTCTATCCTGTCCTGCACAATGCTCTGCTTCCTTTTTTAAATTGTATGTACAGATACCAAACACACAAACACAGAAGTAAAAAAACAATCAATCAATCAATCAATCAATCAATCAATCAATCAATCAACACTTATACTGTATTTTGTGCAAATAAATAACATCCGATTTTAAAAAGTTATAATTTTACACTAAATTCATCCTGGCTTGGGCACAGCCAGGAGCCCAGATTGTGTGTTCTGGAGCTCCTGCTGGCTCCCCATCCCTCCCTTAATGTAACCCCAGAAGGTGTGACGTGTGCATCGCGATTCATTGGCCATACCTTCAGTTTGAGGGAGTCATGTGACGTGTGCATCGCGTTCCATTGGCCATACCTTCAGTTTGAGGGAGTCATGTGACATGTGCATCGTGTGTTTCATTGGCCATACCTTCAGTTTGAGGGAATCGGTGTCGTAGGGACTGGGAGTGAAGTCGGTGTGAACCAGAGCGCGTCCGCAGAACGGCCCGCGGTACGGCAGCTCGTCCTCCTCCCCGTCCTCTGACTTCACGCTCTCTCTGTTGCTGTTGGAGGAGTCGGTGGTCCCCACCGTCTGACCGCCTGCACAAACCACAGAAGAAGAATGCGCTGCTTCAAGGCCTCGAGACACCATGGGTCAATTCGTATTCGCAAAATATTTGTCACAATTTCTTTTAATCTGCCAGATGGTCGTGGCTTGCCACACAGACAGAGCATAAAGTTTAGACTATCTCAATGTTGATGTTAATACTTTTCTGTGATTGGAATGTCAATCTGGTGTTAAACCCCACCCAGTCAGTGCTTCAAGGCCAGGTTGAAACAAAACACCGTCAGTTTCTTGCAACACACACACACACACACACACACACACACACACACACACACACACACACACACACACACACACACACACACACACACTCATGGAGCTTTGTCCACTCAGGGAGCTCCTCAGACTCTCCACAGAGCCTCCTGGCTTCAGTTTGTTTTTTTCCAAAGAGTTGGAGTCTGTGTGAGGCGAGTGAGGGCAGCTGGAGATGCGGTCTGGACTCGACTAGGAGACAGAGGGGGGAGAAGATGCTTACCACCTTCACGTTGCACACAGTTTACAACAGTAGCGCAGATTGGCTCATGTTTCTAACAGTGATACAGATTGGCTAATGTTAATTATAGAGCCAAAGTGAACGTCACTTCCTGCTTCAGCACTGTACCAGAGATTTTCATCCGCCATTTATTTTCCCATAGACATTTCCTAAAATGCTTATAAAAATAGTTGTATTTGGTCAAACCAAACGGTTCAGCTATATTTAGAATCGGGAGAGACCATAGAACATTTCACTCAAGGAAATTGTTTTTTCTTTAATGTTTTTAAACGTTTTGGTCCGAGTGAAATGTTATGCGGTCTCTCCTGTTTCTAAATACATCTGAACCGTTTGGTTTGAATAAGTAAAAGTATTTTTATAAGCATTTGATGAAATGTCTATGGGAAAATAAATGGTGGATGAAAATCTCTGGTACAGTGCTGAAGCAGGAAGTGACGTTCACTTTGGCTCTCTATAACAGTAGCACAGATTGGCTAATGTTTATATCAGTAATAATACATTCATTGTTATTGCTGTTTTTCAGGTCTGAGCACTGCGTTCAATAAATAGAAACAGGGTGACAGAAGACTCAGTATGTAGTGAATACACAGTGCGATTTGTAAACACACCTGTTCAGACAGCGAGCTGTGGTATCTCTTGGAGATGCGTTTCCTCATGGTGTCTCTCACAGACTTGACCTTTTTGCCCAGAGAAATGCGAGATGTTGGGGGAGACTTAACAGCCTCTCTCACGCCGCAGTCTCCATCTTTCTTCTAATTTATGAACAAAAGCGGCAAACATGCCAACAAAAACGTTCTCATTTATTTTGATTTGATTCAGTCGACCGAAATTCAGTAACAAGAATGACTACGTACAGTGATATCACAGGCACAGTTGCCTGAGCGCAGTGAGCGGTTGGTCAGATCAAATCCTCCGAAGCTGCAGTTCTCTGTGAAAAAGATAAAATCAGGGCATTTCGAAAAAGTGTGATTTTATTTTATTTAGCCTTTATTTAACCTAGCTTGTCCCATTGAGATCAAAGATCCCTTTCACAAGGGATACCTGGCCAAGAACAGCAGCAACACAAAGTTTCAACATAAAACACATACACATGTACATTTGAATAACATTAAAATGATCAGAATAAACATTTGCACACAGATAGACTTCACCATAGCTTCAAAAGCATTCAGGGTTACTAAGCTATGAAGTTTAAGTTCAGACTGTAGATTGTTCCATGCAGTGGGTGGACAAAACCTACAAGCTTTCTTCCCTAGTTCAGTTCGGACTTTTGGAACAGAAAATTGCAGCATGTCCTGAGGACGGAGGTTGTAATTTCCACATTTCATGCTTAAAAGAGATATTAGAGGCTGTCTTTTGATGTACAGCTGTGATGGAGCCCAGGTGGGAATTTCACAGAGGCCATGGCTGCCGCTGTCCTTCCCACTGGCCGTTATGCCCTGAGATATAAGGCCACCCTTGGCAGCTGTGCCCTGCTACTGTCAGTTGCTTTAAAAGTATCAGTGCTCTCAGTTTAATGTAGTCTGCCCCATGCAAAGGATGTGTCATTGTCTCATTTTAAAGCAGCTACGAGCAAGATCGATTGTTATTAAACAGTCTAAATTTAATATCGAAAACATCTTACCTAACATTAGGGCTGTGGCGATTCACTTATCTCCCGATTCGATACTATGAGGATTCTTGGGTGCCGATTCGATTTATATTGCGATTCTTAAGTATTGCGATTCTACGATTATTGCGATTCGATATTACGATTTATTGCGATTTTTGTTTATTTTTTTCTTTTCTTTTTTCAGTTTGTTTGCTTTTTTACACTAGATTAGAAGATGGGAAAAGTTGAATCATACACTAGAGACTGTATATTATATATCATGAGTAGGGCTGGGCAATATAGTTAAAAACAGGGGCGGACTGGGATCATAATTCAGGCCGGGCATTAGATACCAAGCAGGCCAGGCCGATATGGGCCGACGTGTGTGAATTTTACAATGAGATGCACCCACTTTAACCCTGAAGTGTAATTATTACTTCAGACTAACTAATAAAGTAATAAAACCACTAGTAAACCAGTAGGCGGCGCCTGGCCTGCTGTTCAGTGAGTGGCCTGACTGCAAGCACCCAAAAAAAAAAAATTGCGATTATCGATTCTGGAATAAAAGATCGATTCAAAAAATAGTGACATTGAAAATCGCGATACTTAGGTGAATCGATTTTTTCCCCCACCCCTACCTAACATCTTACCTCTAAAAGTATATGAGACCAATGCCGAGTGAATCAGCGAGTGCTGTCTTGATGATTATAGAGTCTGTGTGCGGGCCGGGCAGATCAGGAAGTGAAACGAAACGGTTTACGGCAGCCACTTCGGCCATAACCACAAAATGACTTTCAAACAAACTGTTAGAATATAACGAATATAACAAAAGCCGTTCTCCTTGTTTTGGGTCTGTTGGTAGGCAGAGCGAAACGGTTTACGGCAGCTGTAAACCGTTGCTAGGCAGAGCGAAACGGTTTACGGCCGTAGCAACAGACCCAAAACAGCTTTCCTCACTACTTTCTGCTCTCGCAAACATCTCTCGTTATATTCTAACAGTTTGTTTGAAAGTAATTTTGTAATTTTGTGGTTATGGCCGAAGTGGCTGCCGCAAACCGTTTCATTTCACTTCCTGATCTGCCCGGCCCGCACACAGACTATAATCATCAAGACAACACTGGCCGATTCACTCGGCGTTCAAGCGAGACTACTCGGCGTTGGTCTCGTCTACTATTATAGGTAGGATGTGAGGCATCGATATTAAATTTAGACTGTTTAATAACAATCGAAAATCATGCTCGTAGCTGCTTTAACGCGCATTTCAGAAACATAATTCTTCACGATTTCAATAGAGCCGCAGCAATGAGCTTTGTTCTCTGGCATGTGGCCTTCTGCCTCGATGCCGAAGGCCAAATGGCCTTGGCCCTAAAATGAGGAAATTCCCACCCTGGATGTAGCGCAGGAGGACCAACACTCAGAAACAAGCATCCAACAAAGTCTTCTCTGTACTCACCCCATGGTGGCTGAGCGGGTTGATCGCCCGGCGCCGCAGCTCTCCTTCGGTCACTGAGCGGGCGATGTCTGAGCGGGCGATGTCTGAGCGGGCGATGCTGGGCTCCTGTTCATCGCAGCCCTCCGTCTCAGACAGGGAAGAGGCGCTGCCTACGCCCGCCTCCCGCGCCTCTCCCTCCAGGCCTCTCTCCCGCAGGTGGGCGGGGCTGCAGCTGGCCTTGCTGAAGGCCCTGAAGATCTTCTGGCTGCTGCAGGTGTCCAGGCTGCTGGAGGAGGGCGAGGTGGTCAGGCTGTCCGAGTCGTAGGTCAGCTGCTCCCGCAGAGCCGAGGCCAGCGAGTCCACCGGACACGCCGCGCATGGCTTCTTCTGCACACCCGAGTACAGGAAGGGGCTGGCGTCCGCAGAGGGAGGCCCGTCTAGACTCACGCCCTCTAGGGGAGAAAGAGGATAAGAGTCAACATGGAATAAAATCTAAAAAAGAGAACAATGTAAAATGCAACACAAGCCTCTCATGTTAGATTTCCTTACAAATAGGGTTAGACTAGGTCTGTAAAACCTGCGACCATTTTTTTTTTTACTTTGCACATTTGATGAATTGATTGAATTGTTCAATTATGTTTTGTTGTTGTATTAATTCTTCATGTAAAGGTAATACTCTGCTGAGTTTCCACTAACACTGAACAGCTGCGGTGGGCCACCCTGCTTTATGGACCTTATAATCTACTGAAAACAATTTAATTGGAATTAATTTCAGTTGTCCTTGTCCCATGGCGCTTATTGCTGTTTCTAGTCTACCCTGCAAAGAATCACCATGAAAATGGTCAAATTTCAAGATTGAAATTCAGCACCAAGTATCAGCCAGTCTGTAAATAGGGTTCGACCAGTATGGCTTCCTGGAGGCTGGTAACCAATATTTTTAAAGACTACAAAAATGGTGAAAGCACACACGGAAACCAATTAACCCCCTGTCCTCAAAAATCCCATTTCGAAATAGGCGTTATTTTGATCAACTGACCTCATAACGGGGATCTATACAGTTACATGTGTCTACTAACATTATTAAAAGATCATAAAGGTAACGCTGTTTTCTGATAGTTTGCTAAATTACGTCGCCTTCTTCTTCTTCTTCTTTGCCTTGACCGTAGGCGTAGTTGCTGCCCTCTCATTGTGGACTCCAGTACTACACATTGAGGCATGCCCAGTGTATGTGAAGCGTCACGTGTAGCGGGCGTCTCGCATAATATGGACGGAGATTGCTCAGAGCCTCGGAGCCAGCTGTAGTGTAGACTGCTCAGAGCCTGCTGTAGTGCAGACTGCTCAGAGCCTGCTGTAGTGCAGACTGCTCAGAGCCTGCTGTAGTGCAGACTGCTCAGAGCCTGCTCTAGTGTAGACTGCTCAGAGCCTGCTGTAGTGTAGACTGGGAAGGCTTTAACTGTGGCGTTCTTACATACGCAGTAATGAAGATGTAGCCTTAGATCAGCACAATCACTGATATTTTGACTCCGCCCCCCTTCTTTTCTCCCAAATTGTACTTGGCCAATTCCCTGCTAGGGGGTCGCGGTCGTTGCTCCGCCCCCTCTGCCGAGCTGGGGAGAATTGTAGAGTAGCACATGATTCCTCCGATACATGTGCAGTCGCCATCTGCTTCTTTTCACCTTCACACGTAGCATGTGGAAGGCCACGCTATTCCCCCCCAGTTCCCCTCCCCCCGAACAGGCGGCCCCGACGGACACACACACACACACTAGTGCAGCGACCAAGACACACCCTTCCACCATTCCGGCTTCCCACCCACAGACACGGCCAATTATGCCTGTATGAACGTCCGACCAAGCCTGAGGTAACACGAGGAATCTACTGCGAAATATCCACAGACGTAAAAACTGATGCAATATCGAATGTTTTTTTCATAAAGTAGCATAACATGACATTAAATAGAGCAGGAAGGCCAGGAACGAGGTGGATGATGCAGGTCGATGATACAACACAACTAGAAAGTCAAATGGCAAAAATATTTGGACTTCATGAGACAATTTGTGTCTTTTATGTGGTTTTTTTTTTCCGTACCCTCTAATCCGGGCTTCTTGGACTCATCGATTCTGATCAGCTTCTTCTTCACCTTGCGGGTGGAGCTGACCAGTTTGTGGAGTCTCCTGAAGGTCACGGGTTCCTCCTGCTCGTTGTCTGACAGGTCACAAGTCTGAGAAGAGAGAGGGAGGACACAGCTCATTTCATCACACCGTTATTTACGGGGTACGGTGGTGCAGTGGTAAGCGCTGTCGCCTCACAGCTAGAAGGTCCTGAGTTCGATTCTCGCCTGGGACGCTGTGGGCGCTGGAGTTGTGACCCCCCATATCTTCAGTGCCTAATGCCCAGGTGGGTTATCTCGTCGAAAGGGCCTTTCTGTGTGGAGTTTGCATGTTCTCCCCGTACCCCCCAGGGGGTTCCTCCGTACATAACGCCCCACTAAAAACATGCAGAAGATCGTCATCCGACCAGTGACGACAACATCTGAAGTTGGTCCCCGGGCGCTGGAAAGAAAAAGCGACCACTGCTCCTGGCCTGCCCCCTGGAGGAAAAAACAAGCCTGGATGGGTCAAATTCAGAGGACATATTTCACCGGCCACCGTCAGCATGAGTGTGTGTTGTGGCCGCATGCATGTGTTGTAGTGTGTTCGTGTGACAATAAAGACGGGCTTCCGTCTGAAATCGTAT
Source organism: Poromitra crassiceps (assembly GCF_964638095.1). Classification (NCBI taxonomy): domain Eukaryota; kingdom Metazoa; phylum Chordata; class Actinopteri; order Beryciformes; family Melamphaidae; genus Poromitra; species Poromitra crassiceps. The sequence continues at coordinate 93,910,221 of NC_139625.1, read as the reverse complement.
TTATCATTCAGTCACAATACAATATGATTGAAGTCTACAGCAATATTCACAACCAAGCAGTTGTAAACCCTTATAATCCAAATCCGATACCGATCTGGGCAGAGTCGTACACTAGCACATGCCTCCTCCGATACATGTGCAGTCGCCAGCCGCTTCTTTTCACCTGACAGTGAGGAGTTTCACCGGCAGGACGTAGCATGCGGGAGGATCATACTATTCTATCCCCCCCGCCCCCCAATTCCCATCTCCCCTGAACAGGCACCCCGACCGACCAGAGGAGGCACTAGTGCAGCGACCAGGACCCCATATCCCCATCGGCTTCCCACCCGCAGACACGGCCAATTGTGTCTGTAGGAACGTCTGACCAAGCCGGGATTGAACCCGGGTCTCCTGCAGTGGTGGGCGAGTGCTTTTACCTCGACACTACCCAGACGCCCCCGGTGCCGTTTCATGCAATTATAATGAGTACGCAAGTATATGATATGAGAAGTGTGACCATGCTGTAGTATATGATATGTGTTCAAAAGGCCGTCTATCAGCGCTGTTTGCTGAGGACGCAGATCAGTCCTCAAAAATCCCATTTCGAAATAGGCGTTATTTTGATCAACTGACCTCATAACGGGGATCTATACAGTTACATGTGTCTACTAACATTATTAAAAGATCATAAAGGTAACGCTGTTTTCTGATAGTTTGCTAAATTACGTCGCCTTCTTCTTCTTCTTCTTTGCCTTGACCGTAGGCGTAGTTGCTGCCCTCTCATTGTGGACTCCAGTACTACACATTGAGACATGCCCAGTGTATGTGAAGCGTCACGTGTAGCGGGCGTCTCGCATAATATGGACGGAGATTGCTCAGAGCCTCGGAGCCTGCTGTAGTGTAGACTGCTCAGAGCCTGCTGTAGTGCAGACTGCTCAGAGCCTGCTGTAGTGCAGACTGCTCAGAGCCTGCTGTAGTGCAGACTGCTCAGAGCCTGCTGTAGTGTAGACTGCTCAGAGCCTGCTGTAGTGTAGACTGGGAAGGCTTTAACTGTGGCGTTCTTACATACGCAGTAATGAAGATGTAGCCTTAGATCAGCACAATCACTGATATTTTGACTCCGCCCCCCTTCTTTTCTCCCAAATTGTACTTGGCCAATTCCCTGCTAGGGGGTCGCGGTCGTTGCTCCGCCCCCTCTGCCGAGCTGGGGAGAATTGTAGAGTAGCACATGATTCCTCCGATACATGTGCAGTCGCCATCTGCTTCTTTTCACCTTCACACGTAGCATGTGGAAGGCCACGCTATTCCCCCCCAGTTCCCCTCCCCCCGAACAGACGGCCCCGACGGACACACACACACACACTAGTGCAGCGACCAAGACACACCCTTCCACCATTCCGGCTTCCCACCCACAGACACGGCCAATTATGCCTGTATGAACGTCCGACCAAGCCTGAGGTAACACGAGGAATCTACTGCGAAATATCCACAGACGTAAAAACTGATGCAATATCGAATGTTTTTTTCATAAAGTAGCATAACATGACATTAAATAGAGCAGGAAGGCCAGGAACGAGGTCGATGATGCAGGTCGATGATACAACACAACTAGAAAGTCAAATGGCAAAACCATTTGAACTTCATGAGACAATTTGTGTCTTTTATGTGTGTGTTTTTTTTCGTACCCTCTAATCCGGGCTTCTTGGACTCATCGATTCTGATCAGCTTCTTCTTCACCTTGCGGGTGGAGCTGACCAGTTTGTGGAGTCTCCTGAAGGTCACGGGTTCCTCCTGCTCGTTGTCTGACAGGTCACAAGTCTGAGAAGAGAGAGGGAGGACACAGCTCATTTCATCACACCGTTATTTACGGGGTACGGTGGTGCAGTGGTAAGCGCTGTCGCCTCACAGCTAGAAGGTCCTGAGTTCGATTCTCGCCTAGGACGCTGTGGGCGCTGGAGTTGTGACCCCCCATATCTTCAGTGCCTACTGCCCAGGTGGGTTATCTCGTCGAAAGGGCCTTTCTGTGTGGAGTTTGCATGTTCTCCCCGTACCCCCCAGGGGGTTCCTCCGTACATAACGCCCCACTAAAAACATGCAGAAGATCGTCATCCGACCAGTGACGACAACATCTGAAGTTGGTCCCCGGGCGCTGGAAAGAAAAAGCGACCACTGCTCCTGGCCTGCCCCCTGGAGGAAAGGACAAGCCTGGATGGGTCAAATTCAGAGGACATATTTCACCGGCCACCGTCAGCATGAGTGTGTGTTGTGGCCGCATGCATGTGTTGTAGTGTGTTCGTGTGACAATAAAGACAGGCTTCCGTCTGAAATCGTATTTATCATTCAGTCACAATACAATATGATTGAAGTCTACAGCAATATTCACAACCAAGCAGTTGTAAACCCTTATAATCCAAATCCGATGCCGATCTGGGCAGAGTCGTACACTAGCACATGCCTCCTCCGATACATGTGCAGTCGCCAGCCGCTTCTTTTCACCTGACAGTGAGGAGTTTCACCGGCATGTGGGAGGATCATACTATTCTATCCCCCCCCCCCCCCAATTCCCATCTCCCCTGAACAGGCACCCCGACCGACCAGAGGAGGCACTAGTGCAGCGACCAGGACCCCATATCCCCATCGGCTTCCCACCCGCAGACACGGCCAATTGTGTCTGTAGGAACGTCTGACCAAGCCGGGATTGAACCCGGGTCTCCTGCAGTGGTGGGCGAGTGCTTTTACCTCGACACTACCCAGACCCCGGTGCCGTTTCATGCAATTATAATGAGTACGCAAGTATATGATATGAGTAGTGTGTCCGTGCTGTAGTATATGATATGTGTTCAAAAGGCCGTCTATCAGCGCTGTTTGCTGAGGACGCAGATCAGGTACGCGCTGGGGATTGGAACGGACTCGTGCTGTAGCGTGCACGCGCTGTAGCGGGCATGCGCTGGAGAGGTGAAGTGCGAGCGGACAGAGAGAAGAAAGCGAGTGAGGAGCATGGTTCATGTCCGCGGTTCAGAGACTGATTTCAGTTGTTATTGTGTGCGTGCGTCCCTGAGACCTGTAAGTCATGTCACTGTTTAAGTTATCAGTTAATTTCAGTTATTGTAATGCATAAGTTTATATTCATGTTGGAGATTTGGTTACCCTAGAAGGATGCATCATGCGTGATGGATTCCGCTCCTAGTACACGTGGCTGTTAATTGAATAATTGATTGAATGCCATACTCCGTGCCTATGTGGGGTGCATTGTGGAGACTATGCTATGACTAAGATTATATTAGAAATATATGTTTGCCCTGCATTAGTATTGTATAATTCATAGTGGTTTGGTGCACATTTAAATAGTTATATTGTATCAAGCTTAGGCAAGTAATAGTAATTATTAGTGATTGTTATTTGCCATAATATATGTAGATGTATGTTTATATGGAGGCTAATATGCTGGCTATGTATGTAGTGTACATATAATAGGATTATGTCAGTATATAGTGTATATACTGTGTGGATGGATATATGTATAAATGATGCTATAGGCATTGTGGTGGATTAGTTTATTATTGTAATTATAATAATGCATATATATATTTTATTTCTTTACAGAACCACATACACATGTAAACCACGCCCATGTCTGACCATTGCTCAGTCAAGTAAAAGTCTTGAAAGAAGATAAATTGTCTGCCTCCGTGTTTTAACAGACACACCTGGAGCTAAGTTTAAATCCAACCAGAACCAGCAAGTTATAGTATCATACAGTCCTTTATTATAGCCTCAGCAACAATATGAGTACTGTGTCCGTGCTGTAGTATATGATATTAGTACTGTGTCCGTGCTGTAGTATATGATACTGTGTCCGTGCTGTAGAAGCTGCAACAGAAACCACATGTTGCTCCTGGGGACCCCCAGGAAGCCCCACATACAAATCTCACTCCGAGCTGAAACACAGTAGCTATAGCAACTACAATAAACTAGACTACACCACTGAGTAAAACAAATACTGTAAAGCCCCTTCTAAACATGCAGTGGAATCCGGATTATAACCAGCTCCTAGCCGTTTGGCCTGCATGTTTAGAAACAATTAGCCGGTTTATGCGAACTACCGCGAGTGCGGATCATGACCATCTGAGCGCCTAGTATAGGATCCGCATTATTGGAAAAGCAGCTGTTGTTTAACACTGGCAGCTCATGATCCGGATCATGTAGCTGTTATGTCTGAGTGGGCGGGTGGTGGCACTTTACAAACCATTAATGTCCCATAATTATTTTCATGAATGGACGTTGGTTACATGGCTGGATTATTTGGAAGAGAGCCAAATTAGATGAGTAAACAACTAAAAGTTGAATCGTTTCTTTGTCCCCCATCTGCCAGTTTAAAAATGCAACAAGGGAGATGATAGCCTACTAGAGTTGTGCGATCTTGACCTCAGTCAGATCGTCAATCGCCACCCTTTGACATCGCCAATACACGATGTCATCGCGCAAGCACATAATTAATAATGGACGTTAACATCCATATTAATAATTAACCATGTGGTTCAGCTGTGCTCTCGCTGTACTTTGCTAACTTAGCAAAGTTCCCGGCCAATTGGCAGGGAAGCGCTATTTGCTGTGCTTTGGTTGTCACAAGGTGTCAGAGATGAGAGAGAGAGAGATAAATCAGCTGCACCCAAGCACACAGCATGCCATGAGCAGAAAGATGGATATAACGCATCTGATCACTTTATTTCTTTAATTTAATGAACCTGGCACTGACTGGCTATTATTTTGTTTATTTTTTTGTCAATTTTTGCAGCAATTGTTTGTTCTATGACTTTTCATATAGACATATATGAAATAGATATATAGATATATATGTTCAGAGTGCTCCAGGCAGGTCCCGCATTTCACATTATGCAAAGCTCAGCTCTATTAATGCCTTAATCTGCTGCTGTGAAATAAATGTTTAATTTGATTTTGAATAGTAGCCTAGTCTTTCTTGTGTTGTTATTGCACTTTTCAGAGGTTATTATGGTTAAAAAGTCCAGAAATAGGCATAGCGGGTATATAACCTATGTTTTACGATATAAAAATATCATGAAAGAAAAAAGAAAAAATAACGAAAGAAAAATCAGCCCCCTCCCCAGTTATAACCGCCCCCTCAGTCATTTCATCCTGGCGCCGGCCCTGTGCTAGCGGGACTTACCCAGCTATCGTCATTGCCTTACTGCTGCTTGCTGGTAATGTTAATCCCATCATTCCCATGTCAGAAAAAGTCTCCAGATTTGTCGCTAACGTTAGTCTCTTCTGAGAAAGATAGTCTCCAGGAGGGTCTGAAAAGATTTCTCGAGTTGGATGCAGCCAAGTATTGTGTGAGGCAACCATTTGAGGCAGCCAGTGTTGTGTGACTGTGAGCGTCCAAGCTAACACAGCTGTGGAGAGGAGCCTATTTGGTTATGTCGATGAGAGGAGCTGACTGACTGACAGCCTATATTGAGACATAGGCCTAGCCTAACTTTTGTGGGGAGAAAACTAGTCAGATATGACTTGAATGCCACTTGTAAAATAAATCACCCACAGTGATTGACGACGGTGCGACCACTATTTTGACTGGGCGGCTTTATGTAACAAAGGCAAGCGCTCATTCTTGGCACAATGCCACCCCTCATTAGCCTGAATGGTCGGAATGGATCCTCCGTTAAAACGGCATGTTTTTGAATGGAGTTTGGTTACAGATTCGCTAAAGCTGTTCTCACATCACATTTCTTGTTATTGATACATGCTACCGCACCCCCGCCCACTGGCAGAGAGAATACGGACCATTTCCAGCTGTTTCTAAACACAGACTCCTGTCTAGAAAGGTAAAACCAGAAAATATTCTGCTCTGGCTAGCCGGACATGATCCAGACTTCATGTTTAGAAGAGGCTTAAGTAAGGGGAGAGAGAGAGAGAGAGAGAGAGAGAGAGAGAGAAAGGGAGAGGAATAGTGAGGCCACAGACAAAAGAAGAAAAAGAAGAAGAAAGAAATCCTATTTTCTCTTAACATGTTCACTGCCATTGACGAGTTGATACATAAAAAAAAATCCAACGGTTGACTGCCAATGATGAGTTGATACAAAAAAAAATTTGACGTGGGACGTTGATCTAACCCTTTTACATCTCTTATATAAATATTGGAGCCGCCGAACGTGTACAACCCACAATCTTGGGGTTTCTCAACCGAAACCCCAAGAAACGAGCGAGCCCATCCTCGCCCACCGGCCGCCAGCAGACAGGAGCAGCAGCAGGAGCAGCAGCAGAAACGAGCTTGTGACACGCCCGCTGCAGCCAAGAAGAACACACACGGAGGGAGGAGTTTGAAGTAGAGGGGGGTTTCCTGCTGTTATGGAGGAAATTACTGTTCAAAACTATTGTTTAGATGTCTGACGTCTTACTGATGCCAAAAATGAATGGTTAAAGTGACTGTTCTATCGAATTTCACAAAAAGCTATTTATCTCAGCTTAAATTTTCAGACGCTGAAACCATGCTGTATTCAAGTGCTAATGCCTACATAACTACTAACTCTACAAACTAACTCTTTTAGACAGAGAAAGCACACATTCTATTAGTTCTTTTGAGATATTTTGTGTTCACAAAATCTTAGCAGAAAAGAATCCTCGGGTCTTGAAAGATGAGCCAGAATCCTCAAAAAAAACCTCTGGCAGAAGCTACCTACAGTAAAAAAAAAAACGGCTGGCAGTGAATGTGTTAAATGGTAGACATCTCATTTTGGAATGAATCCCTTCAAATATTCCTCATTACGCAAAGTCCATTATCTCAGTAGGAAGTAGGAACTTTCACTCAGGTGACAGGCCAATGTTTACAAGACTATAATTAGTGTTGGGACTAACGCGTTATTAAGTAACGCGTTACAGTAACTAAGTTACTTTTTGCGGTAACGAGTACTGTAACAAATTACTTCATCAGTAACGTAACACACTTACAATTATTGCGGTTTAAACAGGCTCGTACTCGTTACTTCACTTTTTTTTAAGTCGAACTGCACTGACATTTGCGCGTGAGCCCCTTAATCACTGTGAGTATTTCAGGGTAAAACTATTCTGTGCGGGACCTACAGCAGCGAGGGTAGAGAGGAAAATGCCTGGAGTCTGATGGCGGTCTACTTTCTAATGTTACTGGACCAAATTCTGATAGTGAAACGGATCCTTTTGTGCAAGCTGTGTTGTGTACGGTAGCGGTGTTCATTTCACACCGCTCGGGCAGCTCGGCAAGTCAGCAGCATGGAGCCCTCTCCTCCTCGCTCCTCTCGCAGGCTGTCTGTCACCACACCAGTGCCCTGCACCAGGCAAGCACTCGTCTCTCACTTACAGATTCCGCTCGCGTTGGAGGGTGTTCACGGTGTGTTTCGCGTTGTTTGGTCATGAAATGGGAAAAGAAAATGCCTGCAAGTCTGCTGCCTTTTGGAGATGAACTGCTATTAAAGGCAGCCGCGACGAGCGGCTACTTTGGGGCTCTGCTCTGTCCCTATCTGCCCACTGCGCTGGGCTCTGCTGCTGAGTGTCACTCCGCTGTTACAAAGGGTAACCACAGTGTTTATGTTGTTCAGCCAGGATATTATAGACTAGACTACTACTGATACAGTTGTTAATTATACACTGCCAAAAGTGTACTGGCTACTTTTTGAAGGCAACAATAAATATGCCTCAATGCATGTTGTGTTTTCTTGTTCCACTACTTTTCGTCGTAGTGATAATGGGTACAATGATCAAATTTGACAGTTGTCTTGTGCTACAGCAACCCCAAAATAATGTGTGTGCATTAATAAGAGAATTGAGAGTTTAAAAAAAGTAACTCAAAAGTAACTTTCCTAGTAACTAGTTACCTGGAAAGTAACGAGTAACTTAAAGTAACTAAGTTACTTTTTAGAGCAGTAACTAGTAACTGTAACTAAGTTACTAATTTAAAATAACTTGCCCAACACTGACTATAATTATCAAAACTATTCGCAAACTATGTAGGCTACAAACTACCTATTTACAAAACTATTGCCTATATTTCCAAGAATTTTAGTCTTATTCAAACTCAAAATGAAAAGTGACAAAGAAAACAACTTTGAAAGCAGATTGACTTACCCTAAAAATAAATAAAAATCCGTCATCCAGTTTAAAATAATCATAACATTTATTTTCATTGGATGAGCTTATTTCTCAAATCAAATTAAAGACTAATCCAGTGAGACAACAAACTATACTTGCCATTTAGCCTTCAAAACTATTATATTTACAAGACTTGTAGTCCTATTCAAAGTTGGAGCAGTGCTTGGACGGTACAGGAGCTCTAACGTTATCCGGAGCCTCTGCTGATGTGCTGACAGCAGCATCGCTAGAGACAGAAGCAGCATGGGGCTTTGGTATAACAAACCGATACATCATGAACGCACAGCAGCTGCAAGAGTGTTGTAAGTCGCTTTGGATGAAGTAAATTAATGTAATGTAATGTACGTCAAGCTATGAGCTTTCGCTAGCAGCACAGCATTCACGAACTGAGAGAAAGGTCATTTCTAACTTCCTAGAAAAGTCACCATGGTGTGTGGAAGAATAATAATCGCCGATTGGTTCTCTACTGCTGGGGGCGTGTCTTTGGGTAGGGGTCTGCTGACAGACACATCATTTCTCCACAGTTGAGTCTGGGCAGCGGAGGGCGACAGTCGAGTCTGTCTGTGTTTCTCAATACAGTCGAGAGGACTTTGGAGGCAGGCTGAAGCTCAGTGCCCACCCAATCAGAAGGTAGAATCGCTACTGGTATTTTCTGTGCAATTTTTCCATTGGCTGGGGGTGAAAATAAACATATTTTCCTAACTTTTGATTGGGTGGACAAGACTCATGTCTGGGTGGGCAATGCCCACCTCTGCCCACTGCTGAAATCGGCCCTGCTAAGGAAGGTATGTGACCATATTAATTAATTTCAATGTCCGCTATCAAGAGCAATTCAGTTGGTTCATGAAATCGCTGGGCTGCGTGCCGTGCAGTGTTTGTGGTGTGGGAGATCCGAGCTGTCAAAAGAAGAAAAAAAGACTCGCTCCTGGCCAATCACGCCACTTGACTGCTGTGTAGGCGGGCCGGGCACAGGGCGTGGTTTTGCCAGAACCGCGGTGGGTTACGTAATAACACGGACCATATGTTTTCCACACTAGGTTTTCATGCAGTGTCTCTATTGGCTCACGTGAGCATGGGCGCCTGGCCAATCCCGGGGCTTGAATGCTGCATGGAATGATCAGAGCCCTATCAGAGCCTGGGGAATGATGGAATGCTGCCGTGAAATACGCGCCTCATACAAGTATGGTAGCCCAGTGAGGTCAAATAACCACACCACTCGACTTTTCCCACAGCGAGAATTAGCTCTCATACTCCGCCTAACGGCCAATAGCTACCACTTTTTTTAACACACATTTGACCCTTGCAAATAAACTTGATTTCTTCTCGAAGTAAATTGTTTTGATGACGTTTAACTTTACAACCTGTCCAGTGGCGGCATGGATATGTTTCTTACTAAGTGTTACGATGGATTAGTAGGACTGTATTTATTCTAGCTGGTTAGGAATAGTGTGATCACTGTGGTGCATCGGTAAGAATGCAGGGAGGCCGGGCTGATATTTCCAGTGGGTTTAGTACACAACAGGGATGGTGTATGTGTGCTTCTGTAATCACAGAAAATAAAGGACATAGTGAATATTAATATGTGGATTTGGCGTAATTACAATGCACACAGACCTGCAGCCTATAATCCAATATGTATCATAGCGGGGCATGTACAGCATGGCAGAGGGGGCCTTGGGTCGGGAACAACACCACCCACATGGAAAAAGGCTGCTCCATCTGAACGCCGGCACCTGGTGGTGGAGGAGGTGCGCCATCAGGAAGAAGCAGCCAGATGTGCCAAAGCAGTCTCCTAAGCTCAGCAAGGTCGCTGGATGAGGTGGGATGGCGTGGAAAAGAGGAAAATCACATGGGGCGAGCTATGGAACATGGAGTCTAACAGGCTAAGTTTCATCATAAGAGCCACATACGACATCCTACCCTCTCCAACCAACCTACATCTCTGGTTTGGAGAAGATCCAGCCTGCTTCCAGTGTGCAGCCCCGGCAAACCTCAAACACATCCTGGTGGGTTGTAAGGCAAGCCTAACTCAAGGAAGATACACCTGGCGCCACAACCAGGTGCTGAAGTGCTTGGCCGCTGAACTTGAGCAGAAGAGGGTAACCACCAATGTCATGCCCCTAAATGCTCAGGCTACTGTCCCACAGCTAACAGCCTCCTTCATCCGAGAAGGGGGAAAACAACGGAACAACCGCACACCTCCAGACTCATGCCCACTGAATGGAGCCAGGGATTGGGAAATGCGAGTGGACCTAAGCCAGAGGCTCACTTTCCCACCTGAAATTGCAGCGACCAGATCTGGTCCTCTGTTCCAACTCCTGCCGGCGTGTCTTCATCGTTCAGCTGACAGTCCCTTGGGAGGATGCCATCGATGAGGCATACGAAAGGAAAAGCCTGCGCTATGCCAACTTAGCAACTGAAGCAGAGGAGCGAGGCTGGAGTGTGAGGCTGCGTCCAGTGGAGGTGGGCTGCAGAGGCTTTGTAGCCAGTTCCACCGCCAGGCTCCTGAAGGAAGTAGGGATCAGAGGGCAGGCCCAACGGAAGGTTATTAAAGAACTTGCCACTGTTGCCGAAAGGAGCAGTCAGTGGCTGTGGCTGAAACGAAAGGACACAGCATGTGCTGCAAAATGACCACAGGGAGCAACCATGCAACACAGACCCAGGCCTGATCAGCCTGTGGTGGGCCAGCCTCGCAGCCTCGGACGAGGGTGTATTGTGATAAAAAGCCGAAACACCCAGTGAGTCTGGGGTACACAACTGACGATGTGTTGTGCTGGTGGCTCCTAGTGGTCATCGCCAGTTCCAACCTCACCAAAGAGAACATCTCCAACCCTACTCAAGAAGACATCTCTCAAGTGTTGTGCTGATTTCATCAGGGATTGTAACATCTAGTCCTATTAAGCATTCATTAACACATTCACTGCCAGCCGTTTTTTTTTTACTGTAGGTAGGTTCTGCCAGAGGGTTTTTTTGAGGATTCTGGCTCATCTTTCAAGACCCGAGGATTCTTTTCTGCTAAGATTTTGTGAACACACAATATCTCAAAAGAACTAATAGAATGTGTGCTTTCTCTGTCTAAAAGAGTTAGTTTGTAGAGTTAGTAGTTATGTATGTAAGCATTAGCAGTTGAATACAGCATGGTTTCAGCGTCAGAAGAATTATTGTGAGATAAACGGCTTTTTGTGAAATTCGATAGAACAGTCACTTTAACCATTCATTTTTGGCATCAGTAAGACGTCAGACATGTAAACAATAGTTTTGAACAGTAATTTCCTCCATAACAGCAGGAAACCCCCCCTGCTTCCAACTCCTCCCTCCGTGTGTGTTCTCCTCCTGCCTCCCTGGCTCTGCAGCGGGCGTGTCACAACGAAGTTGCTGCTGCTGCTGTGCCTGTCTGCGCGGCCGCTCTTTGAGGAAGTCTGGATGGACTCGCTCGCTTCTTGGAGTTTTGGTTGAGAGCTTTGATGAAGCTTTTGCGATTCTGGTCATATTTATGCTGCGTGTTTCAAAGTGTGTTCCACCCGTAATCTATTATGCAAATTTGCAATCCCGCACCGCCAGCAATCAGCGCGAAAACGAAAGCGTTTTCGCCAATCCATTTTCATGAGAATGGCTTCGTCACACTGCTTTTTGCTTGCCTTCCTCTAGTCAGGAAAGCACTGTCGCCACTTAGTGGGTCGGTGGAATGGGTTGTACACGTTGTACACGTCCAATACTTATATAAGAGATGTAAAAGGGTTAGATGCACATCCCACCGTCAAAAAAACAAAATCGATTTTTTTTGACGTAAAAACACGTCATTGGCAGTGAACGGTTGGATTTTGTTTGACGTAAAAACATGTCATTGGCAGTGAACGTGTTAAGTACATAATTTCCACATATAAATAACATTACTAAATATATAGAATATATTGCATCCTTTAACATTACTACTGTACAATAAACATCATGGAAACAACATTAAGAATGACAAATGAATATAATACTGAAATATCTGGTGGATAAATGTGCAGAACGGCTCCCCTAGTGGCGCCATCGCGGCCTACACCTCACATGCCCAACAGCCACGTTGCTTCTTAATCCCCAATTAACAAACATTCCACGTGCACTGCGAATCCCACCGTCACCAAACAATTTCTAAACATGCAACAGAACAGAAACTTGCCTCTCATGGACGCACACACTCTGGTCCACCACTCCTCCACTGTCCAGCAACCGGCTATAAATCAAACAGATCGCAGCAGTTCACTAATTAAACAGGTCGCATCCGACGGACTTCTGTCTGCATGAAGCTCTCCGTAGCAACTGAAGACTGCGCGGAGGATTGATTGACAGTCTGACCGTCTTCTCCCACTCGCCCAATAGAAATCTGCAGGAGGCGGGACTTAGCAGTAAAGGCACTGGATAGAACTAAAAACACAGATATATTCAAGCAATATAAAACTGAGATAGAAAACAGTCAAAACACTTAAAGGATATGATTCTCTTCATAGATCCCAACAGGGAATGTCAAGTCCTTCATCACACTAAGTGTTAATTTGCACTCGAAAGGTCAAAGAAGCTAAATATTGAAATATTCAGGTAGGAACCTTTGTAATGTATGTGGGCGAGCGGGGAGCATAATATAAACGGACAACCCTGACATACGTTCATTACCTTCCTATCACTCAGTTTATATTTGATCATTTGACAGTCATGAATGAAGTGGTTGATCCTGTCATGGAAACCTTGTTGTAATGAATCAGTCCAGCTCACAGCATGTTGGGTGTGTTTATGTAAAAGGTGTGAGTCAGTCTGAGGAGAGAGAGGAGGGGCTCCCTCCCTCTAAACCACTCTGTCTGTCTGGAGAACATGACAGCTGGACCACAGCTAAGAGGTAAGATGACAATCTAACTCACTGATGATGATTGTAACAAAACAATAATCACATGATGAATAATTCTCCCATACCAATGATTTAATGTATTGTAGCGGTAGTGGGAATAGGATGGTGTCAGTGGGATAATGTCCATGGGGGGACCCCAGCCGGTTGTGCTCAGGAGGAGTGAGTGACAAAAGTCCTGATTTGTGGGGGCTTTCAGGTCTCATTGAAGAGGCGGATGGCAGTTGGGTAGAAGCTGTCCCTGTGACGAGAGGTTCCGGTACTGCCACACATCAGTCTTCTGCCATGGGGAAGGACCCTGAAAGGTTTATGTTCTGGATGGGTGGGGTCAGCCATCATTTTCTGAGAGCGCGTTAGCATCCTGGCAGTGTGTAGGCTCCTCTTCAGCACAGTGGAGATGATGCGCTGCATTCTGGACATGTCCTTGCAGGCAGCAGCAGCAGCCAGACGCTGATGGAGAAGGTGAGGATGAACTCGATTGTTAAGTTAAGTTAAGTTATATATTAACTTATATATTAAGTTAGCTGTATATATATATATATATATATATATATATATATATATATATATATATATATATATGTATATATGTATATATGTATATATATTCCTGGAAAGCAAAAAATAGGGTTTCCAAATGCGGATCAGTTTTATCCGGATGAAACCTTTTGAACAACCGGCTCGTCTTTCTCTTCAGGCTAAAACTGTCCTTTTGTCAATCCAGTTTCTATCAGGATCCAGCAGGGGGCAGCAGACTCCCCTGAACCCAGCCGCGCGTCCATGAAGAGTGAGCAGTCTACATCCTGCATTCAAAGATGGACAGCAGCACTCTACTGAGCAAAGGTAACAATTGGAAACAGATGAGTTTGTTGTTATCATGACTCTTTAGAAGAGGTATGAAGTCATGAGATATAGAATTGCTCCAGCCCTTCATACTCTTATGCTTTAGTTTCCTCTTTCATAACATCACATCCAGTATCAGAGGAACCAGTGTCAGGCCAGTCTTGATCAGACTAACCAACGCACAATGTAGGCAGAAAGTCTTGAGTTGCCACTATGACAGGATATGTGGAAAATAAATATGAGCGGGGGGGCGGGGGGACTCCAGATGGACAGAAAAAGTGACAATATACAATGTTATCTGCATTGTTGTCTGTCTAGAATGAATATGTATAAAACATTTCTGTTTCCAGAGGTCAGTACCACAGGCAGAGAGCAGAGTCTCCAGTACCCAGCTGTCTGTCTGAGTGACTGGTCTAAAGCCATAGCCGAAGACTTCAGTACTGGACCTGGACCCTCAGAAACAAAGTAAGAGGATTGTCACAGAGAAATATTTGATAATCTACACTATTGTACTGAAAACTACAGAGCCCAGGAGTGGCCATAGGAAGAGAAAACAAGGGCAAACTCGGCCCAGGACCACGTGTGTCATGTAGCAACCACGGGGGCAGGCTTACCTGGGCTGTGGCTAGATGGGGTACCGTCACGGATGGAGTGACGGAAAATGGTGGCAATTGTTATTCCATTCAATTTGTGGTACTTCTTGTACAGCGTAACAGTGTCTTTATGAAAGCAAAGATAGCAAAGGGTGAGATAAAGAACACAACCCCCCAATATTCAAGTTTAATACAACGTCCCCCCCCTTTAATTGAGGGTTTTCCAACTTGCATGTTTCTGGTGTGAAGTCAAATATTCTGGGCTGTAGCCTACAGCTGTTACCCAACATCTTTTTTTATTATGTGAATATTCTATTGAGGTTTTCCCTGAATCTTGGAATGTCTGCTAAGAAGCAAGTGATGTTTTATGGGTGTTTTTGTTAAATCAACTGTCTTTAATGAATATAACAGCAGTAAAAATAGCATACCAGGGGTGTCCAAACTTTTTTGAATGGGGGCCACATTAGATCATGTGAAAATAACAGGGGGCTAGCTGCTTCTTCCTTCATATGGGGTAGGTTATATAAAATATATAAAAAATCACAAACAATAGACCTTATTCGCTAACCCCGGACAGCGCCATATTGTTGACATACCGTCCTGCAGCTGACAACTATAGTAACGGCCTTATTGTCGTTTCTGTTCCATTACAAAATAGCGATGGTGATGACAGCAATAAAAAAAAACAGAGTTGTTGTTTGTATGCTGCCGTTAATGCCTGTAATAATAAACAAAAGAAAAAACGAGGTGAACAGACTTTGCTGTGAGGAGCTGTCAGAAAGTTTCACCTGTCTCTCTCCTAACTATCCACACCTCTCCTGTGCTGCTGACGTATCCTCTGTCTCGCTCCCTTCACGTCTGTGGATGGTAGAGATAGAAACAAACCACGGACACTTTATTGCTGTCATTACTACAGCCATGCCTAACGCAGGTCACCATCCGAACACAATTGGAACGATACAGGTAATGCTAACGGCGGCTAGCTTCCTATAAACGCTGCTCTTACATAGGCTGTCACTTAGAGCTGCTGTGCTATGTCGAGAACATGGCGGCGGTGGGCGTGCCCGTACATGAGTGACCTCAATCGAATAAGGTCTATAGAATTGTACTCTAAGAATTTTGTTTACCATCTGAAAACATTAGTTCTGGCTGTGTTGTTGCTACTTAGTGCTTGTCTACAAACTGTATGATAGTGCTCTCATTGTTAGGTGAAAGTAAAACATTCAAATTGAACTTGCTTTGATAACCAATACTGTGTGGAGGGCCACATACTGTACAGTATAGTAGATGTTGAGAGACAAGCTGAGGGCCGCTTAAAATCGGTCCATGGGCCGCAATTGGCCCCTGGGCCGGACTTTTGACATGCACTGGCATAGACAGTACAGTACACATTTAGAGAAAGTTAATGCGCTAAACCACAGTTAGGAAGACGTAGACTGGTGCTCAACAGTTGAGGAACCACAGTAGCATCAGAAGGAGAATACTGGAGCACTCAGGTCATCTTTAGATGGTTTATTATAAGGTACAGATGAAACACTGACGTTTCGACACTTGGTCTTCTTCAGAGTGAGTTTGCATTGGATTCACAGTGTGTTTGAATGAGGAGCAGAGGGGAGGAGCAAGCAATCTGCAACCTGGCTGCCAAATCATACAATTAATCATCCAATACAACTTACCACCACATTAACAGACCAGCAAAGAATTCAGTATTAACTGTAAAATGCAAAAATATATATAGCAGCAAGATGACAAATACATTAAAACCAACAATGGTTAGAAAAAGACCTTTGAAAAAGTTCAGGAGGTAAATCACTCAACCAGGGTTTTACCTGGTTACAGAATACAAGGAAAATACAGTTATTATAGTAAAGTAGATTTAACCTCAAAGACAAACCAACATAGAAATCAGTAGTTTGTCAACTGCAAAAATATACAGCAGATTGACCAATGTATGTTAAAAACAATATCATGGTAAAGTGCAATTCTAGAAAACAGGACAGGTTAAGTAAGTTCCTCATTTAACTCATTAACTCATTCAGTGCCAGCCACTTTTGGAGAACGGATGCTCCCAGTGCCAGAGTTTTCAGAGCGTTTTCAGTGATTTCTCGAGGCCCACAGAATATTGTGTGATATTACTATGTAAACACCGAACACGCACAAGAACGAGCTGGCTCTATTGTATCATCAGCAAAAAAAAGTTTATTGATACCATTTTCCGTTCTTTAGTTATGAGCCGGAGAAGATAGGTTGTTTTCAGCGTTTTCAGGCTTTTCAAATTATTAGCTGAGATAATCCGCCTTTTGTGAAATGCAGCATTTCAAGCACATTCACTGAGTCTGAAGATAATATTTTCTGATGTAGTGACGTAGTTGTTGTGTGATGCCCTGCGTGCACCACCCCCCTCCCCCCCTCCCCCCGTAAACTCCTCCCCACACTGCACACAGCCTCACGCAACCATTATATTTTCGGAGTGCTGCGTTTGTGTGCTGCTGTCGGCTCTCAGCGCCACAGCAGGGAAGAGCCAACCCGGATTGCTGAATGGTTTGGCGTCAGGGGCTGCTTTCCTGGCTGCTAATCGGTTGGAGAAACTATACAGACAGACAGACAGACAGACAGGGACAGAGGGGCTCAGTTGTGAGCGCGGATTGACTCCTGTTCGGAGCCAATGTCAGCTCCCGCGACAGAGTAAATGGCTCTGGGAGCATGCATCGGGTTGTCTTTGATCCACGGCTTTTAGGCTGTTTCTCGGACCTGTCTCTAATCTGGACTGCACCGAGCAAGCACTGTCGCCACCTAATGAGTCCGTAAAATAGGTTATACACCTCCAATAGCTACTATAGTTGTACAGGAGCTGCGGAAGGCTTTGATCGACGTCCCACCGTCAAAAAACGCATTGGACGTCGAAGGACGTCCGTGGCATTCTACGTCACTATTTAATTGGACGTCGAAGGACGTCCATGGCATTCAATGAGTTAAGTGCCATAGACGACCTAACTCGTCTTACATAATCCAGCGCTTAAGTGCCAAGGACGGACTAACTCGTCTTACATAAAGATTTTTTTTTTTTGACGGTGGGACATCAATCAACCCCTTTTACATCTTCGAGATAACTATTTGGAGCAAGAGCATGTGTGTAATCTATTTTACCGACCACTAAGTGGCGACAGAGACCGAGAGAAGTCACAGCCACGGGACCCAAAAGCCACAAAAGCAGCCGCCTCCCGCGGAAATGGCTTGGCGATTTTACAGTCAGAAGCCCGGACACACACACACAGAACGGACAGAGATCCCTTCCCCCCAGAGCCGCGCAGCAACGCGCGAACACACACACACACACACACACACACACACACACACACACACACACACACACACACACACACACACACACCGCGGGAGCAAGCCAGCCATTCAAGGAAATGGCGACGCGATTTTACAGTAATCCATTTCAGACTCGTCTTGCCCGACAGGCAGACAGGCAGGCAGGCAGCAGCAACGCGCTTCTGACACGCCCGCTGTTAGGAGGAAGGAGGAGAAGACACACGGAGGGAGGAGTTTGAATGAGAGGGGTGTTTCCTGTTGTTATGGAGGAAATTACTGTTCAAAACTATTGTTTAGAATGTCTGACGGTCTTACTGATGCCAAAAATGAATGGTTAAAGTGACTGTTTCACAAAAAGCCATTTATCTCTGAATAAATTTCCAGACGCTGAAACCATGCTGTACTCAACGGCTAATATCTACATAACTACTAACTCTGCAAACTAACTCTTTTAGACAGAGAAAGCACACATTCTATTAGTTATTTTTAGATGATTGATGTTCATGAATTCTTAACAGAAAAGAATCCTCGGCTGTTCTAAAATGAGCCAGAATCGTCAAAAACACCCCTGGCACAACTTACCTACAGGAATGAAAACATGGCTGGCATTCAATGTGTTAAACCTAAGGGTTCTACTGAGTTCAGCTCATGAATCCAGAAACTCTCTCTTTTGAGTAGTCTGTTCACTATATCACCACCTCTAGTCTTCTGAGTAGTCTGTTCACTATATCACCACTAGTCTTTTGAGTAGTCTGTTCACTATATCACCACCTCTAGTCTTTTGAGTAGTCTGTTCACTATATCACCACCTCTAGTCTTCTGAGTAGTCTGTTCACTATATCACCACCTCTAGTCTTTTGAGTAGTCTGTTCACTATATCACCACCTCTAGTCTTTTGAGTAGTCTGTTCACTATATCACCACCTCTAGTCTTCTGAGTAGTCTGTTCACTATATCACCACCTCTAGTCTTTTGAGTAGTCTGTTCACTATATCACCACCTCTAGTCTTCTGAGTAGTCTGTTCACTATATCACCACCTCTAGTCTTTTGAGTAGTCTGTTCACTATATCACCACCTCTAGGGGAGATCTGGATTTTTTCTATACCCCAAAACTTTAATGAGGCTGGTGAACCATGATTAGCTTTGACATAATGGCGGGCAATTGAGTAATCCAGATTTTTATTACGAATTGCTGCTTTATGTTCTGCTATTCTAATTTTAAGAGCTCTTTTGGTCTGTCCTACATAAATAAGACCACAGGAACATTTTAACATATATATAACATGAGTAGAATTACAGTTGATGAAGGAATTGATAGAGTATTTTTTGCCTGAGCGGGGATGTGAAAACTGCTTGGTGTCATTAGAGTTTGAACAGTGAACACAGCGTCCACACCTAAAACAGCCAGCAGGTGGCGTGGATAGCCAGGTAGAGGCTGGTGTGGGCTGGAGCATACTGTGAACCACTCTGTCCTTAATAGATCGGGATTTTCTAAAGGAAAAGATGGGTGGCTTGTCACAGATCACTTTTAAAGTGGGATCACTTTTCAGCACATGCCAGTGTTTTAAAATGACATTCTTCACTTCTCCCACTCTAGGTGAAAACTCGGTAGAGAAACATAAACGTTCAAAGGAAGAGTGTTGTTTTTTTAGCAAGAGGTTGCTCCTGTCTGAGAGCCTGGCTTTTGTATAAGCTGGTGAGATGTCAGTTTCACAGTAGCCTCTTTGGAGAAAACGTTGCTTCATGTCTACTGCCGAACGAAAATGGCTGCAAACTGGAGGGACATGGAAATCCGCAAACTGCTAACAATAAGAGCGGAGGTGGAAATTGTCAAACAGATGGCAGGGACAGCGAGGGACTCTGTCGTTTATGAGCAGATCACCAGACGGCTTGCTGAGCGTGGTGTGCATCGCACCAAGACACAGGTGAGCAGCAAGCTCATTCCTTAGAGCGGATGTGACTTTGCGGACCAGGCAGCACACAGTAGACAGTCCAACACCAAATACACAGCTGATTGTTCGATATTCCCCTGGTGTTGCGTACCACCAAAGCACTATTGCCAGTCGCAAACGCGCTTCCAGTGGTTTTCGCCACCGGGTGATCTTGCGTGTTATCGTGCATTCCTTTATAACTGGGACCTGGTAATCTTACCGGTTCAAAGTTGATGAGCTGGGACGTGACATCACTAGACCTGGTATTTCCCATTCCAAACTCGTAGGAGCCTCAGCAGCCCCGACGTAAAAAATCCAAGATGGCTGACCCGCGCAACAACAGTAGTTATAATCGTATAAATGCTATTTAGCACTTCTGTCTTGTTTGTGTCTCATTAAATCAGCTGTACACACAGCACGGCCTACTTCCAACAACCGTTATTGCTAACAATGGCTAGCCTGGCTAGCGAGTGGATCTGACCAGTGAACAGTGAACTTCCCAGCTCAACTTTTCTGCAAATGGAATGCTAACAAAACGGAAGTGACGTCATTTAGCCTCCACATCCCAGTTCTTTTGCGATAAAGGAACGCACGATTAGTGCAGGTCGGATCAGACTCAGCAGGTAGTCGAACGTACACCGGGACATGCGAAAATGACGCTTCCATTCCACGTCGTCAAAATTGTTCAGAGCATCTTCCCAAAATAAATTCCCTCCTGGTCTCTCTCGCTTCCAGACGGCTCTAGTCTCACGCAGCAGCGCAGAGGTATTTAACACTGTCATTATCTGTCCCCGGTTTAGTCTATCTTCGATGTTTAGCGAAGAATAATGCGAACATGAATCTGCTTCTGTTCGCACGTATATCCCTTTCCATCTTCGCCTTAATTTGTCTACCAGCCCACTCTCCTTCGCCCCCCGCCCGCTCTGCAGTGCAGAGTGCAGATATAAAAATGTCTGCTCTAAACTGAAATACACTCTTCAACTTTAATCCAAAAGAATTCAACTTCCTGACAATACCAAAATAAATGCAAATCAGTCTCCTCTTCCTCCTCACAAAACCTCCACAAGTCACACTGTTGGATGCTCCATTGTGTAAGCATCTTTTTAGTGGGCAAATACCTATAGATTCGTTTTAGCTGTAAAATTCTAATGGATAAAGGTAGCTGTATAAATCCATGTATTGTAAAAACTTTGTCCGATACATATCCTCCCATTTGGACTGAATGGCTACTGGTGCTGCAGATATTTTTTGAGATACATATAAAACTGATACATACATACAAATCTTTCCTAGTGCAGCTTTCTGCTCTGACCTGGTGGTTGTGAGTCCTGATCAAGTTTCAAGTTTATTTGGATCCCCATTAGCTACAGCAAAGCTGCAACTATTCTTCCTGGGGTCCACCAACAAAGATTTTACATTGTGACAATGCAATCTACATACACACTTACATCATAACACACAAACATACACTTAAACATACATGATATAACCTTACAAAACAAAAAATCAACCTAAAAACATTCAAAACGGCAAACGCACATACAAACAACACAAAAGCTCCTAGCAGATCAATTATATAATCGAGCATTTTCATTCATAGTTAAAAAAAAATGATTTCAATCAAAATTCACACACTATCCATAATACACACATCACATCATAGCTATAATCTATCTTTAAGAATTGTCCACATTTCTTTTTAAGAGATGCAGTTTTACCAAATTTCTTAATTGAAATTTGGTATTTTCTTGTGTGATATGCCTAGGGAGTAAGTTCCACTCTTGCATTCCTGCATGACAGTTCGTTTCATTGCATTTGACCTGGCTTTTGGAAGTGTAAAACATCCTGTTGTGGCATGTCTGGTAGGGTAGTTGTGCCTGTTTGAACTGAGAGATAAGTTTTTAAACAGAATTGATGGAGTTCTTGTAACAAAAATATTTCTGATAAATACAAGCAATGAGTAAAGCAATCTATTTTTAACAAATAACCAAGCTAGACCGCTGTGCATTGTAACAACATTTGTTCTATAGCTAGTCACAATGAAGCAGTATACGTGCCGCTTTGTTTTGTACCATTTGTATTTTTTTTAGCTTAGCCATCGTTACATTGAACCATACCACAGGACAATAATCAAGATTGGACAGAATTAAAGCCTGAGTCACCTGTTTGATATAATTAAATGACAGAAAATGTGCACATATTTTAACAACAGAAACACTCCTTCCCATGTTAACAACTAATTTATCTATGTGTTTTGACCATGATAGTTTATCACCTAATGTAATTCGGAGCTTGGTTAATCGCCACCTTACTTATTGAAAGTTTCAAAACCGGATTACTACTGAGAGCATGATTTGAACTGAAAATGATGCTATTTGTCTTAGATGTGTTTAAAACCACTTTATTTTTCTTTATCCATTCAATCACTGATTGTAACTCTGAATTTAACACTATTGTTAATTAATCGGCTGTGACCGCCGACGTGTATATTGTTGAATCATCCGCGTACATCGAAATATTGGCCTTATTTAAAACAAGTGGCAAATCATTCGTGAAAATGGTATAAAGCAATGGCCCAAGGCAGCTTCCTTGGGGCACCCCACACTTTACTGCTTTCAGATCTGAAAAACTACCATTAAAGAAAACAATCTGCTACGGTCTGTTAAATAATTTTGTATCCATGATAATGCTGTGTGAGAAAAACCGTAACATTCCAGTTTTTTGAGTAAAATTTCATGAACAATGATATCAAATGCAGCTGTAAAATCAAGCAGGACAGCGCCAACCATTTTCTTGTATTCAATCTCTCTCAGCCAATCATCCGTCATTTGAGTTAGAGCAGTTGCTGTTGAAAAACCTTCTCTGTATGCATGTTGAAAATCAGTTGTTAAATTATTTGAAGAAAAATATTTTTTCATCTGTTCACACACAATTCTTTCCATCAATTTACTCAAAACAGGTAATAAACTTATCGGGCGACTGATCCAGAGAATGGCAATTTCCCATTTTTAGGCAGTGGTATTACTTTAGCAGTCTTCCATTGTTGTGGACACAGACTTTCAGTAAAACATTGATTAATAATGTGACAGATAGCAGGGGCAAATAAATTCGGGAACAGTTTCAGATCAGACTGTCTGGCTGAAGGCCAGGGGGTCAGAGGGGGGTCAGAGGGCTCTGAGGTTCCGGTCAAAGCCCTGCAGGCGTTCCAGCAGTAGCCGGCCAGGTGCTTCTCATCCAGGTGAACGTGGAGAGCAGCGTCCAGCTGAGAGAAGAACTAGACTGTGAGAGATCCAGAAGCTACGTTAGTGGAAATCTGCTGTCATACCAGAAGAGCACCATAACTCCCATGTCAGTGACATTGTTTCATTACCCATTTTATTATTAACCTATTCAAACCCTTTAGAGAACTTCAAAAGTATAATAATAATAATAATAATAATAATAGTAATAACAATACATGGCACTTTTGAAGGACTCAAAGACGCTTTACAGTAGACACTAACACTAAGGCGACGACGATAGTGCAACAGACAATGGACAAACATGACACAGACACACAGGGATAGGTGGGGGGGGGGGGACCTAAGAGAAGGCAGAGGAGAAGAGATGGGTCTTGAGGCGGGATTGAAAAACGGTGAGGGACTCTGATTCTCTGATGTCAGGGGGGAGGGAGTTCCAGAGCCTTGGAACTCCCCTGGAGAAGGCTCTGTCACCCAAACTGCGAAGGTTGGACTTGGGGGTGGAGAGAAGGCCGGATGAGGTGGATCTGAGGGACCGGGATGGGAGGGTTGGTAGGGGGAGAGGAGGTCGGTGAGATATGGGAGGTGGCAGTTGGTGGAGGGCTTTGCATGTGAAGACCAGGATTTTGTAGTTGATCTGGTAGGAGACAGGAAGCCAGTGGAGCTGTTTTAGGACTGGGGTGATGTGGTGCCAGGTGTGGGTGAGGAGTCTGGCGGCTGCGTTCTGGACCAGTTGAAGTCTATTGATGAGGGTGGTGTTGATGCCATAGAGAAGTGAATTGCAGTAATCGAGATGGGAGGAGATGTTGGCGTGATGAGCGTTTCGGCAGCAGGACGAGCAAGGCAGGACCGGATCTTGAGCTAGCAAAGAGTACAATTTGCGCAAAACCATTTTAATTCTAATTAGTAATAGTTGTAGGCTAGTTGTCTGTTTGCCATTGTTTTTCCATATAATTCTGCTAAAAGCCAATAATCAAATCAGAAGCAATTATGTAATATGATAGCAGGCTAGATACATTTACTGTATATCATGTTACATTTACAACCGGCCGTTTGAGGGTAACCATAATGCTGATGTGGCCCAGGATTAAATTGAGTTTGACACCCCTGACACCATCAAGAGCAAAAAAAGACCAATCAGGACAAGGTTAAGTAACTAAGAAATGTCCATCAGCAAAGCCATGATGAACACCTTGGTACCTTCTGTAGCAGATCCTTCGTCTGTCTGAAGTGCTCCCTGGCTTTGTCATAGGCCAGCTGGTCTGTGCAGCCTTGCTGGAAGAAAATACCTCCCAAATCATAAATGCACCTAAAAAAATAATCATTTGCAATTCAGTCCGTCCACTTCAACCAAAACTGCATTTTGAAACACAAGATACTGTAGACATCCGCTCTCAACTATTTTTTGGTAGCTTCAACATCCAAAGTTTTAAAATATTGATTTATTTTTGACCCTATGGAAATTCACTTTGCAGTGCAGCTCATCTGCGAAAGCCCTGCGGTGGATGACTCGGTCTCTCCGTTGTTTTCCCCCTCTGCTGCTGCCGATTCCCTCTCCCTCTGCCGGTGCAGGCGGTGTCGCTTGCCTCCCCTTCGGGTCGGGCGGCACCGCCCGACCCACTTTTTGCCGACTGGTCGAAGAGGATGTAGCGACCAAGGTACACTTGTACAAGAATAAAATGAGAAAAGAAAGCGTTACATGCACTTTCTATTGACTCGACTATTGTTATAAAACATGCCGACAAAGGGGGCGCTGTTGTCATCCAGAATAAAGAAGCCTACACAACAGAGATTTTGAGACAACTTGGTAATACTGATTTTTATACTCCCCTAATGGGTGACCCCACACTTAATTTTTTTCAGAATGTTGAGCAATTTCTTAGTACAGCCCTTTCTAATTCTCTTATCAGCCAGAATGAATTCAAATTCATGTTACAGAAGAACCCTGTGCGACCTGTGTTTTATACTTTGCCTAAAATCCATAAGAGCCGTGTTGAGCCAGTGCCTGGTAGGCCTATTGTGGCTGGCACACAGTCTCTTACTGAGCCTATTTCTCAATATCTTGACAGACACATTAAAGTGTTGGTATCTGATTTTCCTTCTTATTTAAAAGACACCACTGACTTTTTGAACAAGTTAGGTGCTGTACAGCTCACTGATGAGAACGTATTTTTATGTACCATGGATGTCAACAGTCTCTATACTCAGAGATGGGCAGTATTTGAAATACTTGTATTTGAAATACGTATTTCAACTACTTTTTTGTATTTTGTAATTTGAATTTGGCTGGGCAGAGAAAAATGAGATGTAATTTGTATCAAGATACTTTCAGATCTTGTATTTTGTGTATTTCAAATACATAAAATACATTTTTCTTTTTATTCTCAAATTGACACATGTAAACATTGACACAGGTTTAAACTAAAGATGGAGAAATTAGTTGTACTAAAAACAACTAAGTGAACTAAACTGAAACCTGATATGAATAAACAGAGAAATTACTTGTACTAAAAAACAACTAACTGGACTGAACTGAAACCTGATTTGAATAGGAGAAATTAAGTTGTACTAAAAACAACTAAGTGAACTAAACTGAACTGAAACTTGATATGAAAAGATGGAGAAATAAGGTGTATTGAAAAACAACTAACTGAACTGAAACCTGATGTGAAAAGATGGAGAAATTAGTTGTACTAAAAACAACTAAGTGAACTAAACTGAAACCTGATATGAATAAACAGAGAAATTACTTGTACTAAAAAACAACTATCTGGACTGAACTGAAACCTGATTTGAATAGGAGAAATTAGTTGTACTAAAAACAACTAAGTGAACTAAACTGAACTGAAACCTGATATGAAAAGATGGAGAAATAAGGTGTATTGAAAAACAACTAACTGAACTGAAACCTGATGTGAAAAGATGGAGAAATTAGTTGAAAAAACAACTAACTGAACTAAACTGAAACCTGATATGATTCAGAATAGATAGAGAAATAAGTTGTACTGAAAAACAACTAACTGAACTAAACTGAAAGCTGATATGATTCAGAATAGATTGAGAAAGAAGTTGTATTGAAAAACTAACTAACTGAACTAAACTGAAACCTGATGTGAATAGCTGAAGAAATAAGTTGTACTGGAAAAAAAACAACTAACTGAACTATACTAAAACCTGATATGAATAGATTGAGAAATAAGTTGTACTGAAAAAAAACCTAACTGAACTAAACTGAAACTTGATTTGAATAGGAGAAATTAGTTGTACTGAAAAACACCTAACTGTCATAAACCTGATTTGAATAGATGGAGAAATTAGTTATACTGAAAAACTATAACTGAACACCAAAGTACCCTAATGAAAATGAAAAATGTCTTTCTGTTGCTACAAGGATGTCTGAGCTTCACTGTGCATAATGATGGCTGTGCAGATTTTGACACTAGAATGGTGTTACCACTGCTGATAGTGGAAAGTTGTATTCAGTGAGTGATTGTTCTTTAGTAATTATGTTCTAGATAGCCAGGTTGTTTTGGATTTTGTTTATGAAGCAGAAGGAGGGGAAGTCATTTTAACACATTGAGTGCCAAGGACGTCTCTGGACGTCCTAAAAAAATGTAACGTTCAGTGCCAAGGACGTCTGTGGACGTCCTAAAATCATAATTCATATTATTCCATAATTCTGCTGTTTAAGGTCGTACCTAGCCAGTGAGCATGAATCCCTTCAAGGGATCACACGGCGCCACCTTAAACATTGACACGGGAGCTGCGCCACCCACCTCAGATCCTTTACTTTGTGCAGGAGACAGCAGGGAAAGACGTGATCAAAGAGGAAACCGATGCATGCTTCAGCCAGAGCCGTATAGATTGCTCTGTCTGCAGCGGACAGTGGGCTCGGCTGCATCCGCGCTCACAACTGAGCTCTTATGCTTCTATCTATCTCCACACGATTCCCTGCCAGAAAGCCAGCAGCCGAAGCCGAACGGCCAAGCCTTTTCGTTCAGTCGCGTTTCGCATTTCCTTGATGCGCGCTGGGATTCGTCCGGGGCAAAAACGGAGTCTGTGAGAAAACAAACTCTGTGCGTGTGGGGAGGAGCCCGCAGCTCAGAGGTGGAGAGACGGGGGGGGGGGGGGGGGGGCGGGGCGGGGGGGAGAGGGGGGGGGGGGGGCACGCAGGCTGCACAGAGACCACACCACGCCACAACATCAGAAAACACCAGCCAGAGTCAGTGAATGTGCTCGAAATTAGAGTGCAAAAGGTATTCATAAAAGTGACTATATCTTGGAAAGTAAAAAAAAACGACAGAAAACCCTTGAAAGTGCACTTTTTTCAGAGCCTGTCATTTCATAATGGAACTGTCTAGAAACAAAATTTCTTCTTTGGAAGAAGCAGGAGTGTTCAATGTTTCATTAAAGTCCAGCGCTGTCAATATAGCCCTAATAGAAAAAATTCTATAGCTGTTTTCAACTGAATGGAAGTGAATCTGGCACAGGCTGCAGACAATTTTACTGAAGCGCTGTGGCACTCAATGTGTTAAGGATGTAAGGATTTGAACAAGAGTCCAATTTCATGGAAGGCCTTTTTTGTTTGAGATGCAGTTTCTCATCGTTCCTCTCACCGATTCACAATTTCACAACCTTAGACAGGATGTGCATCAGGGCATTCAATTCCTGAAATGTAACCTTTTCTAGTTGTATAAATATGTTTGCACGTTAAATAAATACTGCGACGACAAGTTACTGACATGGTGGTGAATGTGAAGTTTTTTTTATTTTTTTTATTTCCCCCCCCCCCCGATTTTTTATCCGATTTTTATCCCCCGTTTAGTGCTCATTTGAATTACGCAATCCTGGTTGCTACTCCATCCTCTGCCGATCTGGGGAGGGCCGAGACTGATTCCATGCATCCTCCGAGACATGGGCAGTCAAGTCAGCCGCTTCTTTTCACCTGCCCGAGGAAGCTTCACCGGTAGGACATAGCACGTGGGAGGTTCACGCTATTCCAACCAGTTCCCCTCCCTCTGAACAGGCGCCCTTAACGATCAGAGGAGGAACCATATAAGCAACCAGGATGTTGCATGTTTTTGTGAAGGGGGTTCCTATATGAAGGAGACCCCCGGGAGGCACGGGGAGAACATGCAAACTCCACACAGAAAGGCAATTTTGCCGACCCCACCCGGGTGGTGGGCACTCGAGGACATGCGGACGGGCACGCATTCCTTCAGTGTTCACATCGGCCCAGGTGGGAATCGAACCCACGACCTTCGAGCTGTGAGGCGATAGTGCTTACCACTGCACCACCGTACCTCCTCGTGAAGTTGTTTAAAAGGGACCTACTATGCCTTTTACCTATTTCAGTTATTTATATATTGTGTTATGATGTCAGATATCTATGGCTAGTCAAAGTTCCAAAACTTGAGGTTAACATGCAGAAATGCTGCCTTTAAGTCAAAAGCCCTCACAGAAGGTGATTAACAGCTGAGCTGAAGGAGAAATTAGTTCTACTGAAAAACAACTAAAACTAAAATGGAAGAACTGCAGTGTGTTAGGGAGTACACATACTGTGACAGAGGACTAAAGAGAGGATTTACTGTCTAAGGAAACCAGAAAATTTCACTTTTGAATAGCTGAAATCAGAGAATTAGGACATTTTCCTTAACTCATTGAGTGCCAATGACGACAATCGTCGTCAATTGCTTTAGTGACGTAGAGTGCCAATGACGACGATTGTCGTCAATTGCGTTTTTTGATGGTGGGACGTGGATCAAAGCCTAATATATCTCCTGTAAAATTTTGGGGCATGTTGAATGTGTCTAACCTATTTTACCGACCCATTAGGTGGCGACAGTGCTCTCCAGATTAGAGGAAGGTCCGAAAACAGCAGGAAAAATGCCCGTGATCAAAGAGAAACCGCTCATGCTGCAGCCAGAGCCATATAGATGGCTCTGACTTGCAGCTGATGTTGGCTGCGAACAGCAGTCAATCCGCGCACACAACTGAGCCCCTCTGCCTCTGTCTGTCTGTCTGCATAGTTTCTTCACACGATTAGCCGCCAGAAAGGCAGCACCCGACGCCGAAGGGCCAAACCTTTCCCTGCAGTCCGGTTTGGCATTTCCTTGTCGCGCTGGGAGCCGGCGCAAAAAAACGGAGCGCTCCGAAAATAGACTGGGTGCGTGTTAGGCTGTGTGTTAGTGTGGGGAGGAGTTTGCAGCTGAGGGGGGGAGAGGGGGGTGGGGCACGCAGGCACCACACAACTACACCACGTCACTACATCAGAAAATATTATCTTCAGACTCAGTGAATGTGCTTGAAATGCTGCATTTCACAAAAGGCGGAATAACTCAGCTTCTAATTTGAAAAGTGTCTTTTTGCTCAAAACAGCCTATCTTCTCCGGCTCATAACTAAAGAACGGAAAATGGGATCAATAAACTTTTTTTTGCAGATGATAGAAGAGAGTCTCATCGTTCTTTGTGCGTGTTCGGTGTTTACATAGTAATATCACACAATATTCTGTGGGCCTCGAGAAATCACTGAAAACGCTCTGAAACTCTGGCACTGGGAGCGTCCGTTCTCCAAAAGTGGCTGGCACTCAATGAGTTAAAGAAATGTCTCTAAATTATTAATAGATCATCAAAATAGGCAATTAATTTAATATTTGGCAATTCATCTATGAATTGACTAATCGTTGCAGCTCTTTATAAGTTTTTATAAAATGTATTTTCATGTATTTTCAAAATACAAAATACGTATTTGTATCTCAAATACATTTTCAGACAGGTATTTTGTATTTGTATTGTGATACATTTTTTGAGCAAGTATTTGTAATTTGTATCAAAATACTTTATGATGTATTTTCGCCCATCTCTATACTAATGTTCCTCATGTGGAGGGCTTGCAAGCTCTAACACATTTTTTTAATAGAAGACCGACGCTTCAGCCCCCCACTGACTTTTTGGTTGATTTATCGAGCTTGATCCTTAATAGTAATTATTTTAAATTTGAGAATGCATACTACCTTCAATGTCAGGGGGTTTCTATGGGTAGTCCGTGCTCCCCTAATTATGCAAACCTCTTTATGGGAAAGTTTGAAGAAGACTTTGTTTATAACGACAACCCCTTCTCCATTTTTTTAAAGTGTTGGTTCAGATATATTGATGATATATTTTTTCTGTTCTCTGGGACACACTCTCAACTAGAGGAGTTCAATGTATATATCAATTCCAGATTACCATCTATTAAATTCTCACTAGAATACAGTGAAGACACTGTCTCCTTTCTTGATGTTTCTGTAAATAAATCTGAACATCTACTGACAAAGGTGTATAGAAAACAGACAGACAGGAATAGTTGGACTACTCTAGTTATCATCCCCCCAGCCTCAAAAGAGGTCTACCATACAGTCAACTCTTGAGGATCAGGAGGATTTGCAGCTCAGACCACATGTTTGAAGAGCAGGCAGCTGAACTATGTACAAGGTTTAGGACAAAAGGTTTTAACAACACAATCCTTGAGAACAGCCTACAGAGAGTTAGGGGGTGAAACGTGAGGACCTGTTGGTCCCGAAGTCCGCCCCTGCCCGAGGGTCTAGAATAGTGTGTGCCGCTACCTTTTCACCTGCTTCTCAGGAAATTTTTATTTTTATTTTAAGTCACTGGAACATTTTGCAAAGTGACCCCCAAGTGGGCCATTTATTTGGTGAGCCTCCCTTGTTTGCTCAAAAACGGGCTAGAAATGTCCAAGATATATGGTCGTCAGAGCTGACTGTTACACACGCCCCCCTGGCCCCTCCCATTTCTTGTCTGATGTACAGAATGGTAATTTCCCTTGTTTTAACTGTGTTCAGTGTAATGCTATGATCAGAGGAGAGACATTCTTCCATCCTCACTCTGGAAGAAAGTACTCGATTAAGAGTAGGATTTCGTGTAAAACTAAATTTGTTGTGTATCTATTGAAGTGTCCATGTGGGCTAGTATACATTGGGAAAACTATCAGAGAGTTGAAAACTCGCATTTCAGAACACAAGAGTAGCATTAGAAACAGAGATGTAAAGTCCTCTGTCGCCAGACATTTGAATGAGTTGGGTCACGACGTGTGTTCCCTCAGGTTCCAGGGTATAGAACATGTCAGTCCACTAAAGAGAGGGGGTGACAGAGACAAGGCCCTGTTACAAAAGCTGTTTTCCCACATGCGCCTTTTACCGCTAAATGACCGGAATGCGGTCTAATGCCTTCATGTGTGAAAGTTGTTGTTCCGGTATAAGCGCGACCCCGTCGTCGCGGACATTTCACCAGTTTCGAGCCAGTCAGAAGAGCGGTATGCGCGATAAGGCACACAAGTGTAGAACGGGTCCAGTCATTTGCCGCGACACCGGTCCTTGGGCGAGGTGTACACACGTTGCTTAACGTTCACTTCCAGCGTGCATCATCTAATCATTCGCGCACATCAAAGCAAACTACTTCCACATTTCGCTTCGTGCATTTGCTTTCTCTACATACATACAAGCGTTGGGCAGCTTGCAAGCCTCTGCCATTCTCGCTGTGTCTGTCCTGTGTGGCTGCTGCGAAGTGCGGAGGACTGAGTGAAGGACTGGCCTCTCTCGAGCAGAGAGGGGAGGGGGGAAATCGGCTGTGTTTATTACGCTGGCTTGACGCTGCTCTTAAGTCAAACGAGTCAGCAATATTATCAAAAGAGTGGACGCCGGCTCCATGTTTGTTTGTTGTTTTTTTCTGACTGGCCTCAGTGGCCTGCAGCACAGTTTATACGTCATGACCCCAGGCCACTCTCCTCCGCTTCTATTTTAATATTTTCTTACTTATTTTTGTTATTGAAATATGTTGACTTTCTATCTGTGCTTATATAACACAAGTGTGGCCATCCAGCCTCATTCTTTTCGTATGCAAAACATTGATGCATTCCTGCTGTGTAATATGTACAGACATATCTATTCCCCCCCCCCCCCCCCCCCCCCCCCTCCTGCAGTCTACAATGATCTCCTTGGTCTTGGAGACGTTCAGAGAGAGGTGGTTGTCTGGCACCACTGTTCTAGGGCCTTCACCTCCTCTCTGTAGGCCGTCTCGTCGCCCCTGGAGATCAGCCCCACGACTGCTGTGTCGTCTGCAAACTTCGCGATTGTGTTAGAGATTTGAGTCGCCACGCAGTCGTGGGTGTAGAGGTCGTACCAGAAGGGGCTGGAGACGCATCCCTGGGGCGCTCCTATGCTGATGGTCAGTGGGGAGGAGGTGAGGTTGCCCACTCTCACCACCTGGCGGTGGTCTGTCAGAAAGTCCAGGATCCAGTCACACATTGCTGTGTTTAGTCCCAGGACCTTAAGCTTGCTTACCAGCCTGGAGGGTACTATGGTGTTGAATGCTGAGCTGTAGTCCACGAACAGCATTCTCACATAGGTGTCCTTCCCCTCCAGGTGTGAGAGGGCAGGTGTGAGATGCGTTCCTGTACGCATGTGTGAAAACGGCTATAGAGTCCCAATACCCACGCCTAACAAAGCCCAAGTGATGAAGCCAAGACTCTCCTTTGATGCACCAACCACACCAAGACAATTTTCTATAGTGTTTGCAAACATACCTTGGCTAATACAATAATTCTGATTCTGATTCTTTGCATGTAAATGTCTATTTTGATTTGCATTTGATTTAATAAAGCTTTTACTATTCACAATTTTCCTCGCAAATGTTCTTCCTCATTAAATAAATGAAACAGAATTACTAGTAAATATTACACAGTAGTGTATAGACAGGGTTAGACCAGGAAGCTTGTTATTATTTATTATTTATGGAGAAGGGGTGGGAGTTAATAAGTTTTACTTCTTCCCACTCCTTTTCGAATATGTATATATTCTATTTTTCTTTGTTTCTGAAATGGCTTTTATTTTATTATTTTGCTTTCATATTCGAAATAAACACTTCAATCAATCAATCAATCAATCAATATATTGATGGCATTCATTTAAGTGTAACAATAATGTGAACTTACACAGCATCGATTTATTATTTATTATTACGGTAGTATTATTAATATTATTATTATTATCATTATCATTAATTACCACCACCACCACTATTATTATTATTAGGGGTCCAAGCACGAAGTGCGTGGATCCCTATTGTATCTGTTCCGTTTATTAGGGGTCCAAGCACGAAGTGCGTGGATCCCTATTGTATCTGTTCCGTTTATTAGGGGTCCAAGCACGAAGTGCGTGGATCCCTATTGTATCTGTTCCGATTTTTTTTTTTTTTCTTCTTCTCCGGTAAAACCGTATGTACAGCAGAAACTGTAATGCTCAGCATAGCCAGACTGGGCACATAGATTGTAAATGTGCCTCACTACTCAGAAACAAAAAATTACCCATATCGGCCAGATGGTGGCGCTATAACAGACCATTTCGCGTTATGGTCCATATCTTCTGAACCGTGTGTCCTATACTCAAAATTTCACTTCTCAGGGATTCCTTGGATCAATACGCATCTATCCATATAGGCCCCGCCCATTTGCGTGTGCCTAGATTTTCCGCCATTTTGAATTTTATCAAAAACCTACTTTTGCGAACTCCTCCTAGACCGTTTGGCCAAATCACAAGGGGATTTTTCTGGGACTTCTATGGGCTACCCCGACCTAAAGTTATTAAAGGATTTTGGATACGTGAAACCGTTTTGAAATGATAAATGTCTAAACTTTTGTATATTTGCTTTTGTTCTTTTCCTACCCTAAAAGTGTGTGGATCTCAGAAACCATACACCCCCCATCACCCAAACTTTCCACACAGGTTCACGACATCACCCCCTACTCAGAGTAAAAAAATTACACCAATCCACCAGACGGTGGCGCTATAACAGCCAATTTCACGTTTGTCGGTCCATAACTTCTGAACTGCGAGCTGTAGAATCAAAATTCCACATCTACTGGTTTCCCTGGAGCATCATGTATCTAACCCACTAGGCCACGCCCATTTCTGTGTGGTTGATTTTCCGCCATTTTGAATTTGATCAAAAACCTACTTTTGCGAGCTCCTCCTAGACCGTTTGGCCAAATCACACAAAACTTTTTCTGGGTCATCTATGGACTACCCCGACCTAAGGTTATTAAAGGGTTTTGGATACGTGAAACCGTTTTGAAATGATAAATCTCGAAACTTTTAATGAAACACACGCCAACACTAAATTGCCCACAACTCATTAACCGGTCAATTACAACTACTGCTGCTACTACTGCTACCACTCCCACTACTACCAACACTACTACTACTACTATTACTACTTCTGCTACTATTACTACTACTACTACTACTACTACTACTACTACTACTGGAAGTTGGAATGTAGCATTTTGGGTGGGGTTAATGTGTTTTGGGGTTCTGCATCTGCTGTAACATAATACACAGTTGGTTTAGATGTCACACAGTAATGCCCGATCCACAAAGACTTGACACCCACGTTTGAATAAAAACAAGTTTATGCCATAATAAGGTTACATCCGTGCCTCATCATTGCTGTGGAAGGATGGTGTAGGGGTAAAGTAGCAGACCCCAAAGCTGGAGGTCCTGGGTTCAAACCACGGCCAGGTAACTGTTTTATTTTTTGAAAATGTAGAATAAAGGTTAATCTGGATATAATTATGTATAACGCTGCTGAATACACACTGTGTACATAGCAGAATAACTGAATATGCCTATTCATGGTAATGTCATATTTCGACGTCATCTTGACATTCCTGTGTAGATGTCTAAATGATCCTCAAATCGGCTGTGATTTGGCCTAGTCCTGGACGTCACTGAAAGATGATATCAGAACATCATCATGATGTAATTGTGTTTGCTGGGAGCCTTCTTTCAGATGAGAGAGGAAAAACATTCCAATACATTATTGTGTCTTCACATGTGAAAGGTCCAAAAAGAGAATTCAATCTGAATTATCCTTGTCACTCATGTGCTCATTGTAACAGCACAACCCACACCAATTAGTTCAAACACCTCCATTCAGGGCATACTTTTAATGTAAAGTGGTGCATTATGTGTGTAATACAAAAATGTCCTTAATGGTAAATGGACTGCATGACAAGCTGCCATGCAGGGTGCTGGCTATAGTCACCAAAAGCAATTTCAGGGATAAACCCCATCAACCTTCTGTAGTGGACGCCACTACGCCCTATGGTTTGATGTGTGTGTGGGAAAGACACAATGACAACTGAAAATTCTGATTTCAGAACACAAAAGCTCCATCATGAGACAAGAACTAACCTCTCCTGTTGCAAAACACGTTCTTGAACACAGCCACGCAATCTCCAGCTAACATTTCCAAGATATTGAAAAAGTTCATGAAACACCGCAAAATAAGGAGGCAGCATGTGGGGTTTTAATTACTGTTACTGACTTACCTGTCTGAAGTTGAAAGTTTTTCATCCCACGTGGGGTTTGAACTTTGAGCAGCAATGGTCTTTAGTTAGCATAAGTCATGTGCTTTACCAAGTGAACTATCCAGACTGTTGTATTTAACTTTGTAGACCATATTATATGTATCTGCAGAGCCAGAGAAGTACTTGTCGTATTGACAGTATGTTCTACCCAAATACCACTTTCTGTCCAGATACTTAAAGGGATATTGTACACAAAAACTGCTTTCTATCCAAGTACTACTTCAAGTTTCAAGACATCACCCACTACTCAGAGGAAAAAATTACACCAATCTACCAGATGGTGGCGCTATAACAGCCAACCACCACTACTGCTGCTGCTGCTACTACTACTACTACTATTGGCTACTAGTGGCGGCTGTGGCTCAGGAGGTAGAGTGGGTTGTCCACTAATTAGAAGGTTGGTGGTTCGTTCCCCGGCTCCTCCAGTCCGCACGTCGAAGTGTCCTTGGGCAAGACACTGAATCCCAAATTGCTCCCGATGGCTGTGCCAGCACCCTGCGTGGCAGCTGGCCGCCTTCGGTGTGTGAATGGGTGAATGTAGGCACATTGTAAAGCGCTTTGGATAAAAGCGCTATATAAATGCAGTCCATTTACCATTTACCATTTACTATTCTTAGTACTTCTGCTGCTACTACTGCTACCACTCCCACTACTACCAACACTATTACTACTACTGCTACTACTACTACTACTAGTACTGCTTGGAAACCGTCAGGTCACCGGATCTCAACCAAACTTTGTTTACTTGTGCATATACCAAGTCTGAATAAATGTGCACTATCTGACATATACCCCCAAAGTCACCGGAAGCTTGGACCCCGCATCGCCGCTTGCGGCTATATTTATTGTTATTATTCTCCGCTAAAACAGTATGCACGTCAAAAACCGTAAGGGGTACAGTAGCCAGACTTTGCACATAGGTTGGAAATGTGCCCCACTACTCAGAGACAAAAAATGAGCCATATTGCCAGATGGTGGCGCTATAACAGCTGACTGCACGTATTGGCCCATAACTGCTGAACCGTGAGGCGTAGAATCAAAATTCCACATCTGCTGGATTCCCTGGATCAATACGCATCTATCCATATAGACCACGCCCATTTAAGTCTGCTAGATTTTCCGCCATCTTGGACTTTCTCAATAACCTACTTTTGCGAACTCCTCCTACACCGTTTGGCCAAATCACACGGCAATTATTTTGGGACATCTATGGACTAACCCGACCTAAAGTTATTAAAGGATTTTGGATACGTGTAACTGTCTTGAAATGATAAATGTTTAAACTTTTGATGACACATGCCCTGACACTAAACACACACAAACACACACACACACACACACACACACACATACACACACACACACACACACACACACACACACACAAACAAACAAACAAACAAACAAACAAACACAAACACACACACACAGACACACACACACACACATATATACTAAAATGGCCACCACGGCTGTACTTCATCTCCCAGAGTGCTTCACTCCACACACAGGTGTCATACACACATACGCACTGTGGCAACTCTGATGCAAGCCAAGACACGAAAAGCAGGTTTAAACGCAAGGAGCGTTGTTTTATTCATTATTCAATTCAAAAACCAACTAAAATTCTTCCCTTCTCGGGGCTGTCCATTCAAAGTCTCAATCCAGGCAGGTGGGGTTCACCTAACAGGTGAGTCACAGCAGATGAGCTTTCTCCATAACATTGCATCAAGCGCTCCAGTACATTGCCTGGCTCGCTTCCTCTGGTGAGGGCTCCAGCCTGTGGCCGGGCTCACTTCCTCTGATACATGCTCCAGTCCTCTGATACATTCTCCAGTAGCTTGCCACCAGTAGCTTGCCTTAGTTACATGCTCCCGCATCTTGCCTGCGTGCGATAAGAGACAGGAGCGGTCAGAAATCATATACAGTCATTATCATGAGCTTAAGGAGAGGATTGTAAATTATACCTTACCGCCCGACAGCACGGAGAGGACCCCCTCTCTCGAGGAGAGCCAGCCACACAGTGAACCTTCAGAGCTCCGTCTGCTATCTAGTCGAGCTGATTGTAGAATCAGTCTCAGCCTTGTGAGCCGCTCCTAACAGCGCGCAGCTGCGAGCGGTCGGCTCCTAACAGCGTGCAGCTGCGAGCGGTCCCACTGAATCAGCAGCTAATTGGGGAACTACCTCTTACTGCTGACGCGGAACCCCGGCTCTGATGTCACTGTCGTGGCTGGCCGTCCTCCCACTCTCACCTGCCGGGGGTTAGGCTGCCGAGACACCACATATCCTCCCCCTAAGCTCGCTGCCCGTGCGGCGAGCTTCCATATCTCTTTTCCATGTCTCCTGCTTCCTCGCGGCGGGACCTGGCATCGGCGAGTTGTATCTCTTCCTCCGAGTCATCATCCTCCTCGTCTTCATCATTCTCTGACTTCTTTAGCAGGCTGGGCCTTCACTGCAGGCTGGGTCGCAGCCTTGGCAGCTGGAGTAGCTTCATCTGGAGTGGCCTTCTTCGCCACTTTCCCTGGTGGAGTCTCTTCTTCAGAGTCGTCCTCTTCTTCATCGTCATCATCGCTTTCTGGGCTGCTTTGCCGTCCTTGACAGCTGGCGCAGCTTTAGCTGGAGTGGCTGGCTTGCGGAGGGGATCGCTCGGGGTAGAGCGCCTCCTGTCCCCGCTGACTTGGTGGTTCTCCAATAACTTCACCAAGCCACACAGCCACCCATCCTCCCCCTAAAAAAATTTCTCCTTTTTCCCAGTTTTAAACGCTCTGGGTAGCGCACGTCATGTCCCTGCTGAAACATTTTTTTTTTTTCCGCTTTCTTTTCTGGCGTCGGGCGTGCGGAGGAGATCGCTCTGGGTGGAGCGCATCCCGTCCCCGCTGACTTGGTGGTTCTTCCATAACTCACCCAAGGCGTTCAGCGAGGAGGGGCTCCCCTGGGCTGCATCCTGTCTGGCGTCGGGCGGACCTTCGTTTCCGGCCGAGCTTTCGGACCCCGGTCCTTCGGAATCCGTCCGGAAGGCTGGGCAGGCGAGGCGCTGACGGGGGAATCAGTTTTCCCCTCGTTTCCCCTCGTCGGGGGGATCAGGGCGCGGCTCGCTCTGCGTGGGGCCCGGTGGCGGCGGCTGATGGCGGCGGCTGTCCCGGCCGGGTCGGTTCTGAGTGGCTGGCGTGAGGAGGGGATCGCTCTGGGTAGAGCCCATCATGTCCGCGCTGACTTGGTGGTTCTCCAATAATTCCACCACGGCGTCCAGCGAGGAGGGGCTCACCCGGGCGGCCTACTTTCTGGCGTCGGGCGGCAAGGAGCGTAGGCATCGGTCTATGACGAGTCTTTCTCTACAGGGGGCCTCCCCGAAGAGCTCCCAGTCGGCCTCGACATCCTCATCGGGCTCTGCTTGGTGAGCACGTCTCCGGGTGCCCGTAAAGTAATTTCGTCTTTCTCTAATTTTTTTTTTCCACTTCTTTTACGACCTGCTGTAGTTCAGTTTGGCTTTTTTTCAGCGCCACTAGAGCCCGCTTTTGCTCCCTAGTGCGTGAGGTTGGCGTTGAATCAGAATGCCTGCATTCTCCACCATTTGTGGCAACTCTGATGCAAGCCAAGACACGAAAAGCAGGTTTAAACGCAAGGAGCGTTGTTTTATTCATTATTCAATTCAAAAACCAACTAAAATTCTTCCCTTCTCGGGGCTGTCCATTCAAAGTCTCAATCCAGGCAGGTGGGGTTCACCTAACAGGTGAGTCACAGCAGATGAGCTTTCTCCATAACATTGCATCAAGCGCTCCAGTACATTGCCTGGCTCGCTTCCTCTGGTGAGGGCTCCAGCCTGTGGCCGGGCTCACTTCCTCTGATACATGCTCCAGTCCTCTGATACATTCTCCAGTAGCTTGCCACCAGTAGCTTGCCTTAGTTACATGCTCCCGCATCTTGCCTGCGTGCGATAAGAGACAGGAGCGGTCAGAAATCATATACAGTCATTATCATGAGCTTAAGGAGAGGATTGTAAATTATACCTTACCGCCCGACAGCACGGAGAGGACCCCCTCTCTCGAGGAGAGCCAGCCACACAGTGAACCTTCAGAGCTCCGTCTGCTATCTAGTCGAGCTGATTGTAGAATCAGTCTCAGCCTTGTGAGCCGCTCCTAACAGCGCGCAGCTGCGAGCGGTCGGCTCCTAACAGCGTGCAGCTGCGAGCGGTCCCACTGAATCAGCAGCTAATTGGGGAACTACCTCTTACTGCTGACGCGGAACCCCGGCTCTGATGTCACTGTCGTGGCTGGCCGTCCTCCCACTCTCACCTGCCGGGGGTTAGGCTGCCGAGACACCACAGCACGCACGCATGCACACACACACACACACACACACACACACACACACACACACACACATACACACACACACACATATATACACACACACACACACACACACACACACAGACACACATACACACACAGACACACACACACACACACACATTTATATATATATATATACACACACACACACACACACACACATGCACACACACACATACACACACACACACACACACACACACACACACACACACACACACACACACACACACACACAGCCCCTGGTGCAAGAGATGAGCCAGGGAATGGGATTACTCTCACAAAAAACTACACTTCCCAAGATGCAGCAGCAAAATGGCCAACCAATGTCTAAATGATCCTCAAATCGGCTGTGATTTGGCCTAGTCCTGGACGTCACTGAAAGATGATATCAGAACATCATCATGATGTAATTGTGTTTGCTGGGAGCCTTCTTTCAGATATATGAGAGGAAAAACATTCCAATACATTATTGTGTCTTCAGATGTGAAAGGTCCAAAAAGAGAATTCAATCTGAATTATCCTTGTCACTCATGTGCTCATTGTAACAGCACAACCCACACCAATTAGTTCAAACACCTCCATTCAGGGCAGACTTTTAATGTAAAGTGGTGCATTATGTGTGTAATACAAAAATGTCCTTAATGGTAAATGGACTGCATGACAAGCTGCCATGCAGGGTGCTGGCTATAGTCATCAAAAGCAATTTCAGGGATAACACCATCAACTTTCTGTAGTGGACGCTACTACGCCCTATGGTTTGATGTGTGTGTGGGAAAGACTCAATGACAACTGAAAATTCTGATTTCAGAACACAAAAGCTCCATCATGAGACAAGAACTAACCTCTCCTGTTGCAAAACATGTTCTTTAACACAGCCACGCAATCTCCAGCTAACATTTCCAAGATATTGAACAAGTTGATGAGACACCACAAAATAAGGAGGCAACATGTTGAGTTTTAATTACTGTTACTGACTTAACTGTCTGAAGTTGAAACTTGCTCATCCCACATGGGGTTTGAACTTTGAGCCGCAATAGTCTTTAGTTAGCATAAGTCATGAGCTTTACCAAGTGAGCTATCCAGAATGTTGTATTTAACTTTGTACACCATACTATATGTACCGGTATCTGCAGAGCCAGAGAAGTGCTTGTAGTATTGACAGTATGTTCTACCCAAATACCACTTTCTGTCCAGATACTTAAAGGGATATTGTACACAAAAACTGCTTTCTGTCCAAGTACTACTTCAAGTCACAAGTACTTATGGTTTTAAAGGTGTATTCAACCCAAATACTACTGTCTGATCAAGTACTATCATTTTAAAGGTATATTCTGATGTTTATTTCTGCTCATACTAATGAGGTGAACAAGAAAATGGAGATTGGAAGTCTTGAGGTCTCTAAGGTTGAAAAATGTTGATCCCTAGGTAAGGTTTGAACAGTGGGCCTCAAAATCTTCAGATATTGCCAATCTGGTTCTTTAAATGTTCTTGTTCAGAAATGTATTTAGTACCAGCTATTTTGTTTATTTTACAGCCTTGAGTTATACATTTTCGGCAGCACGATGGGCTAGTGGTCAGTGATGTTGCTTCACAGCAAGAAGGTCATGGGTTCAAATCTTTCAGCTTCCCTCTCTGTCCACAGCTTCCTTCTGTGTTGTATTTGCATGTTCTCCCTGTCCTCACTTGGGTTTCCTCCCACCACCAAAAGACAACGTATGTTATGGTTAATACTTTAATGTCATACTGAGCTTAATATCATACTCCAGATCAGTAGGTGGCAGTACTGCACCCGAAAGCTAGCTGAAAGAAGGGGAAGACATAATGTCATGTGACATCGTTACCACCACACTTGCAGAGGTAAGCATGGCTAGAGTATGAAGTGTTTGTGGCTCACCAAGGAATCAACTGTTGTAGTTTCAGAAATATGTAATTTATACCTGGCTGTTTTGGTAGGATCATCTGCTTTGATATTATGTAGTGATGGGGTAAAATTGAGTTTTGGATTGGTTGAAGTATGGATTTCGAGGTATTTAATGAGCTGACTTGTGTGTTTGTAGAGTCAGTGTCCAAACTAGCATTCCAGTGTAAAAGCTATATTAAAATGACTTTACCAAGGCAGTCTTCTCAGATAAAACCCTTTATTTAAAGCCTTAGTTCATTTCAGAACAAAATAAAAAGCCACACTTGGCCTTCATCAGGGCAGTGTTGAATGAGGCAGTTTACACAGAATATAATCACACAGGTAGACAATTGTGACACCTGTTGAGGAGAAGGGGCCAAAAAGCATTATCTCACTATATGACAGCCAGTGGCATGGTTTGGCCTGGGCTTTCGGGACTATAGCACCGGATCTTTTATGAAAAGGCCAGAATATGAAAAATATTTATTTATCTTATTTATTTATTTTACAAATAAGAATAGCTGCCCTCCCCTTAATGCTTTAAAGCCCTTAAAATAAAGCCCTTAAAATAATAATAATGGTATTGGTGATCAGAATTCCTCAGTCTCATCCTCTCTGTGTGTAAGTGAAATAAAGGAGGAGACATCACTCTCGTCATAGCGTATCTGTAATGTAACAGTGAAACTACATCAATACAACCGTTCTTCTACATTCTCTAATTGTTAACTTCTTGTAAATTAAATGATGCCAATGCTGAATACTGCCCTCTCAGGACCCCTGATGGTCCCTGGACCTCACTTTGAGAACCACCGAACTAGTTCTTAAGTATTCATCTAAAATGGCACAAATTGTGTTGGAAAACCAGTCCATTTTTCCTCCACCCCCACCTCCCTGCATGGGCTAAGCCCCAAATGTCTGCTGACCCTAGAGATGCCCCTGATGACAGCCCTTTGTACTGACCTCTGGTGGTCTTTTTTGATATTGCGGGGGGGGCTCCCCTCTCCCCTCTCTGTTCTCTCCCTCTCTATCTATTCTGTCTCTCTGTCCCTCTCATCTATCTCTCCTCCCTGTTGTTTCTCTCCCTCTGTTCTCCCACTGTTCTCTCTCCCTCTCCCTCTCATCCCTCTCTTCATCCCTCTGTTTGCCCAACCCCCCACCCCAAAAAATATATTATGTTCTGGTTTTCCAACACAATTTGTGCCATTTTATATGAATACTGAAGAACTAGATAGGTGGTTCTCAAAGCGAGGTCCAGGGACCATCAGGGGTCCTGAGAGGGCATTATTCAGCATTGGCATAATTTCATTTACAAGAAGTTAACGATTAGAGAAAGTAGTAGGTGTAGGTTATATATTTCATTAGTTTTGGTATTGAATAATATGCCTTCCCAACCATAACTTCCCTGATCTTTTCATTGAAGTCTAACTATCCTGACCATATTAATCACTTTGTCTTACTCTCATTGTGAATGTCTTTTTCAGCAGTACTGCAGCTCTTCTGTAATTTTCCCAGACCATCCTTGGCATCACTGCAGTGAGCACCATCAACAAGGTACAGTGGCACTCTTCATTTCTCCCTTACATAAGTTCTTAGACCTGATGAATATATAAGCACATGTCACATTACGCTTTTGTTTGTAAACAAACTAATTTATATTGTTTTGATCCTCCCAGAAATCAACCAGTTGCCACCAACAACCTACCATAGAAGCTGATGGTCATAGTGTTGACTTAGACCAATCTGGGAACCCAAATAGACTCTGGAACAGCCATACCTTTTTTAGGCTTCCTATACAACACACATCTTCCACCCAGAACATTCACCTCTACACAGTGCCACTCTGTTGTTATTCTGGTCCTCAATACTATTTAATATATTAGAATTTGCATGTTTAGCATTCAAAATAAAAGCAACACAATGGATGTTTTTTATAAGGCACCACTGCATGGAAGTGGACATCCCAAGCAGAAGATCTACCTGTACAGGAAGCCTAAAAAAAGATACAGATGTTCCACTCTATGTGCCAAAATAGACTAAGTTCCCAGATTGGACATGGTCTCATTACCACATTAGCAAAGTGGGCAAGTGTCCAGAGAGCCCTAAACCAATGAGGACCATTAACCATTGACGGCACTCTTTTGGTACTGCCCCCTGGTGGCAGTTTTCTGGACAGAAACTGAGATGATTGTATTGTCTATCTAATATATATTTGGCTATATATGTATAAATTAAGAGACTATAAGTCCTATATCTACATGTACTGCTTCAGCTCAAAATGTACCAAAGAACATAATGTGTAAAATAATTGTTGTAAAATTCAAATGATGTAAAAACAAAGCATGTCCTCCGAAGTGGGGGGGTGGTGGAAGGGTTAATAAAAATAAGAAAATAGGCCCTTTGCTGATTATTTTTTAATTGTTTAGATGCTGTTTTATCCAATTAAATTGTGTACTATCACTCATAAGCATTGAATGAGAACTCATCCAGAAGTCAAACTTTATCACTAACAAGTTCATCAATTACTTTTCTTTAAAAGAGGCTATTGTGCTGTACATGGTGTTTATAGAGCTAAATAGACCCGAGATAGCAGTTATTTAAGGGTCAAAATAATGTATACTATTTCAAAGTAATATGCTGTATGTTTGTGAGTTGCCCCATACTGTTGGGTGATCAAACATATTTGTATGTGGAGGCCACTAGAGGCTTGTGACAAATATCCATGTCCATGGACTGTGGTCATAATAATACATCTGACTGTTTGCTAATGTGTGATTTATCTTCATGGGTGAGTATTGACATAAACCATTCTTTACAGTTGTGTTAACTACCCTCTACAATATTACAATTCAGTTTATTACACGTTTTTGTCCTTGAATTAGCAGCAAAGACACCCCTATCCACGTCATCCTGGCTCTCCATGAGATAAGAGACTTCCAGTCCAGCTCTTCCCCAACAATACTCCTCATTACTAACTTCTTCCCAACTGCCATCAGCCTCATCAAGAACAGAAGACTGAAAAGCCCATGCTACTAAGGACTCTACCACAACCTCCCCCCAAATATCCCCCAAGCACAGCTAGTTCACCAACAAGCATTATCTTAACATTATCTTCGCCCCATACCATACACCAATTTAAGACTACAACCACCACTGTGATCTGTGGGACCGTTTTGATATTTTCAATGCATGTAACTATTTTAATAAAAGATATAACCCTACCTGTTCATGACTTTTCTTAAATATTTTCCCTGACAAAACCATTCACATGTACTACAGACCATGTATAGAAATACAATTTTATGAGAA
This sequence comes from Poromitra crassiceps, assembly GCF_964638095.1. Lineage (NCBI taxonomy): Eukaryota > Metazoa > Chordata > Actinopteri > Beryciformes > Melamphaidae > Poromitra > Poromitra crassiceps. The sequence goes on along the minus strand of NC_139625.1, from coordinate 93,865,312 downwards.
AATATCAATTTTGGTTAAACAGACCTAAGATGACAGTAATTTCTTGTCAACATAACTTATACAATTTCAAAGTAATATTCTGTCTAGTTGTCAGTTGTCCCATGCTGCTGTTGGACCAAATTATTTGCATCTGTAGGCCAGTATGGGGCCTTGTGGAACACACATTTATGTCTATGAACCATAGTCATGATAATCCTGTTATATGTAATCTATTCTCATTAGTCAGTGTTGACTAATGTGTGGTAATGTGGTTAGTTTGGTCTGTATAATTAAGAAGTTTCTGCCAAACAAAATGTCTATCATCTGACCAACCTGAGGCTTAATTAAGGCGGGATCTACAAATGTTATTCAATGTTTTTTCAACTGTGAATCACACAGTGCATATGAGCCTCCCACTCCATGTCCTGCAAAAGAAAAATGCATGTGTGGACACAGTTGAAGATCAATGTGATGACACAGGCAACAAAAAGTTAAGGATGAGCAGTATAACATCTGCAATTTTTGTTTATATACTTAACTTAATGTGCATTTGCCTATATATGTGTATATTAAGAAAAACTGTGCTGTATCTACATCTGTATGATATATGATATTTTCATTTATATTGCGCCCCTCAACCAACTTTTACATTGGTCCAAGGCACAGCCTGGGGGAAATAAGAAATTAAAATAAATGAATAGACAGGACAATGGAGACAGGGAACCAGGCAGACGGACAGACAGAGAACATACTCATAAGCCCCACAGCAGCCAAACTCATAGATTTGTACTACATTCAGATATATGTATATTTTATAGACCATTGTAAAAACAAAACTATAAGATTTGCTAATTGTAACCTAGTTACTACTTGTAATCCTGCAGTGCAATAAACGGCACTATTAACCAATCAAAGTTTGGACTGTGGTCAGGCTCCATGTGTACACCAGATGCTGTGACACAATCACAATCACAATTAACAGAACTGTCAACCAATCAAAACTAGACCTGTGGTCTAGTCTATACCTGCACCAGATGTTGTAAATCACAATTAACACTACTGTCAACCAATCAGAGTGGAGTCTGTGGCCAGGCTCAGTATATATCTACACCAGATAAAATCAATCATTCTAGTCAGGAAAAAGACAAAGTTGCTACAGGTTGGTAGAAGAAATGCTTTTTTTAATATCCAATTTAAGCTTACAATCTTTACACATGAGGTGTAATAGTTTGTGCTATTATTGCTGACTTGTAAATGTCAAACCAATTAAGACAGTGTTCACATGCTAACTTATTAGCCAGTAACCAATAGGCCACTAGATGTTTGGTTTCCATTGAATTGAAGAAAAGTTTACACTACCTTAAAATGTTTCATTATGCCAATTCTGTTTACTTTAAAGAGACAGTGTGAATATGTTCACACCTACACTGTGTGTATTCTTATCCCTGTGTGTTTAATTCCAACTAATTAAAAGTAAAAAAAAAAAAGTTCTGTCTTATATGCTTATGCAGGCCAAGTACTACAACTAGTGCTTTCAGTCATCCAGTAACAAATAATGATGTTGCCTTTTACCTCCATTTCAGAAAATGGCATCGCCAGCAAAACAAGCGAAATTCCAAGTCCAAGGATATGTACACGAACTGACAGAAATCAAACACTTCACCAGAGATCACTCCAAAACATACTTCAATGCCGTTATTCAAGAATCCACACAATTCACTACACTAGTCTCCTTCAACACCCACCTGCACACCGCCTTCAAAACCGCACAAGATAAGAAGTAAATATTTTACATTCCTAGCTTATACACCTGCAACAATTTTAATTTCCTTCTTCTCTGTATTGCTTTACCCCGTCTACATTTTACATCATCTATCTACCCTTTTAAACAACCAGCCATTTTTTGTAACCATTAACTTGTGTTACTGCTTTCCTACAACCAGACTACTGTCTGCCACTCAATGCATTTACCCATCCAGACAGTGACTCATCACAACTGCTTATTCTCATCATGCCTGTACTTTTGTCTCTAGAAACCCAATCCAACTGGACAACATTCTATACGCAGCACCATGGAACAACAAACCACCGGACATAAAACTCACATATTACTCACAAATCTCACACCTAAAAACTCTCACCTTCATGTACGACTCATCATTCTCTTCACAAGCCACCACTACAGACATCGCCACCATTTTGGATGATGGACGCCACTTCCAAAAAGTAAGTCTACTGTCCTTTCTTGCAACCTATGCCACAGCATTGACATTAGATAAAACATACAATATCATGCAAAAACACTAATTGCACCTACTGAACATTGGCCATAATCTCTTTGAATCTTTACATTTGAATTGCATAACTCCAAATTTTCTAAAGTCAACTTGTATGCAAATGGGTCATGTCAATGTGAACTACTTGTTATAAAAGCTAAACATACTACTTCCTATGACTAATTTGTCTGTTTATGCCATGCTCTTCCACAGATCAACATCACAGGCAAAATTCTCCATCAAAAAACCCCCACAACACAAATGACAACCTCAGCCGGCACCCTCATGGACAAAACAACATTCCTCCTCACCGACCCAACTGGAACCATTGATCTGGCTGTGTGGGGGGACTGGAAACCCAACATTGACAACTGGTACAACCTGACCAACCTATCTATACATACATACAAACAGAAAAAATATCTCACTACCACCCCAACCACAATATCAACAACCACCACTGCACTTACATCATACATACAACCACCACCACCCACCACTCAAACCATCTATGGTGAAGTCGCTTCTGCCACAGTCACAAACAAATACTTCTGTTTTTGTTTGGCACCCATCCCCACTATAAACCTGGACTCACTCACATACAAATGTGAGAAATGCAAACAAAGACGCAAAACAGAAAAACTTACCTGCAAAACACATATTCGATTTTCACTGTCCATCAATAACCAGGAAACAGCATACACGATCCCACTTGCAATCATCACACCACTACTTAAAAAATCACCAAGACAAATGACTACAGACGAAATAGAGGAAGCCATACTCATGCTCAATCACATCAAACTGGACATAATGGACGATCAAATCATAGCCATGACTCACACTGACCCCCCTGCCCCCGACTCCGTATAGATCATGACTCAGACTCTGACTCTAAGACTTGTCCCCTCACACAGCCCAGCACCTCCAACCCAGCCAAAGACAAGATCAAAATTGATTAATACTTTTCTTTTTACTTTTTCATTTCATACTAACTTATTATTTACAATAAAATCTTATTGTTTGAATCATATCTGCCTCTTTTGCTGTCTTTTGTCCCAGTTTTGTATGCATTATATCCTAACTCCTTTAGTCAACCTTAAGCTTACACTTTTATTGCCAACTTGTAGATGTCCACTGTGCCCAAGCTTACCTTTTTTAAAACATCTGAATAACAGACAAGTAACTTGTTAACTGATAACCTATTAAGCCACTAACAGTTTGACTTAAAGGGTGATTTACACAACCTGAATATTAATCTTGTTATACCTGTGATGTCCTGGGACACTCTGGAGGCCCAATAGGGCCAATCATTCAATCAAGCACTGCAACTCTCCACAGCTGCATAATCACCACACCAGGGGTGGAGGCAGCATTAGGGTAGGTCTGGCTTGCTTGTCTCATAGACAGAAGGAGACGCTCACCTGTCTGGTTGCACGTCGTGTCTCTCCCACACAAGGCACGACAGGGACTCTTTTGACGGCATTGCTCATTCCTGTAAACTGGTAGGCTATGCTCTGATAGCTGATGTTTTAATGCTGTTATGTGTGGCTGTGTTTTAAATTCGCTCTCTTTGCCCACAGAAGGAAACTGGAGAGCTTGATGCCGGCTGTATTTGGCTTTCACTCAATGCTCTGACTGGTATGCCGTAATGGAAATTGAAATTTACACTGTTTGTGTGTGTGCTCATTTTTTTTAATTAAAAGTTCTGTCTTATGTGCTTATGCAGGCCAAGTACTACAACTAGTGCTTTCAGTCATCCAGTAACAAATAATGATGCCTTTTACCTCAATTTAAGTAAATGGCATCGCCAGCAAAAGTGAAAGTCCAAGGATATATACACGAACTGTCCGAAATCAAACACTTCACCAGAGATCACTCCAAAACATACTTCAATGCAGTTATTCAAGAATCCACACAATTCACTAAACTAGTCTCCTTCAACACCCACCTGCACACCGCCTTCAAAACTGCACAAGATAAGAAGTAAATATTTTACATTCCTAGCTTATACACCTGCAACAATTGTAATTTCCTTCTTCTCTGTACTGCTTTACCCTGTCTACATTTTACATCATGTGTCTACCCTTTAAACAACCAGCCATTTTTTGTAACCATTAACTTGTGTTACTGCTTTCCTACAACCAGACTACACTGCCCTCCAAATCAAAACCGCAGTAACTACAATTTTGGTCAAAATTGAGTTATTATTGAAATTTAACTTTTAGATATCTGTTTTATCATGTGACAAATTTTCTAAGTTCAGTCTCGCTCTATATTTGAGAAAACAGAGTATAAAAGTTGCAGTAACTACGAAATCCAACCAAAAACCAGACAAAACTGCAGTAACTACACTTACTGCAGTTTGATTTGCTTTCACAGAGCTTCAGCTGGACTTAAACAGAGATAAACGCAGTAACTACACTTTGAGGTGTAGTTACTGCGGTTCAGACTGGTTTTTGGTTGGATTTTGTAGTTACTGCAATTTTCCCGCTCTTTCCATAACAAAGCCCAACATATCAATCACTCACAATGGCACAATCTGTTTAGTTAATCCAGTCAATTCCCAATATGAGAGCGCACTGACAGCTGTCCAAATTGTTAATGAATGAGTCTTCAGTGTCTTTAAAATCGTAAATGCTGTATTCCTAGCTAATAATCCATAAGAGATCATCCAATAAAGAAGGGAATTGTGTTCTCCACTGGAAGTGTTAATCTGGCTGTAGATAGTGATAACTGTTTGGTATCACTACCTAGCTCATCAGGACAATCTTTTTAATTGCTGCATAAATTATCAGCATTCAGACTCAGTCTGTAATTCATTTTATTCAAAATAATTGTAATATGCTATGTAATATACTGTATATGTTCTTGTATGAATTATCAATTGTGATTTGTAAAGAAAACCTGTTCTAAATTAAGATAATAAAACAACTGTGCTCATTAATTAATTGTGTCAGAATGATGACCAAAAAGCAACACCAGTGGTGAAGATTACATCAACTGACTTCAGGATTCCCTGAATTTATCTGTTACTCATCCATTTAAATGTTTTAAACATGTAAACAATAAAACAATTAAATACAGATATGATGTGGTATCGAAATCAAAACCGATTACAATTGTCTCATGAAAAACAAGACAGGAGAAGCACATTAGATTGTAGTTACTGCGCTTTTCCCTTGTACTACCTACACATCTGTTTAAGGTAATACACAGACAGAGTGCAGTATCTGCATTTCTGGGGTCATAGGTCAAGTAATTGATAATTGTTTTGCCCCCAAAAAATACTTTAACGTATACATATTTAATAAGCGCATTGCCACTTTTCAACCTATATCTCATTTGGCTGGACAGTCAAAAAACTTTAAAGCCATTTTTCTCAGTTTCAGTGTTGGCGTAGTTACTGCGGTTATGATTTGTAGGGCAGTACTGTCTGCCACTCAATGCATTTACCCATCCAGACAGTGACTCATCACAACTGCTTATTCTCATCATTCCTGTACTTTTGTCTCTAGAAACCCAATCCAACTGGAGAACATTCAATACGCAGCACCATGGAACAACAAATAAAAACTTATTGTTTGAATCATATCTGCCTCTTTTGCTGTCTTTTGTCCCAGTTTTGTATGCATTATAGCCTAACTCCTTTAGTCAACCTTAAGCTTACACTTTTATTGCCAACTTGTAGATGTCCACTGTGCCCAAGCTTACCTTTTTAAAACATCTGAATAACACAAGTAACTTGTTAACTGATAACCTATTAAGCCACTAACAGTTTGACTTAAAGGGTGATTTACACAACCTGAATATTAATCTTGTTATACCTGTGGTGTCCTGGGACACTCTGGAGGCCCAATAGGGCCAATCATTCAATCAAGCACTGCAACTCTCCACAGCTGCATAATCACCACACCAGGGGTGGAGGCAGCATTAGGGTAGGTCTGGCTTGCTTGTGTCCATACAGAAGGAGACGCTCACCTGTCTGGTTGCACGTCGTGTCTCTCCCACACAAGGCACGACAGGAACTCTTTTGACGGCATTGCTCATTCCTGTAAACTGGTAGGCTATGCTCTGATAGCTGATGTTTTAATGCTGTTATGTGTGGCTGTGTTTTAAATTCGCTCTCTTTGCCCACATGCCGGCTGTATTTGGCTTTCACTCAGTGCTATGACTGGTATGCCGTAATGGAAATTGAAATTTACACTGTGTGTGTGCTCATTTGTTTTAATTATCTTATCTATCTCTGCCCGCAGAAAGTATAGGAGAACTGGGCAGAGACTTATCCATTTGGCCCATTCGTGGCATGTAACAAGTATGTGTTTTGGTTGTTTTTGGTTTATTTGATTTATTTTGTTATATATTCCATTCTAATGGTGTGTGTTTCTCTTCCAACCAGACGGCAGACATATCTCAGTGTGGGGCGATCAGCCACTGTTTCCTAGGGCTTTTATTGTTGAGTTGAATATTTCCAC
>NC_139625.1:93726082-93853582 GCF_964638095.1 Poromitra crassiceps | reverse complement strand
CCGCCGGGTACCCGCAAAAAAACGCGGGGGGCGGGTAAAAAATACACTTCTGTAAATTGGTGGGTCGGGCGGCGGGTAAAAATTAATAAATGCGGACGGGCGGCGGGTGGAACAACGACAACGTATGAGCCTTGTGTGTTTTTCTGTTACACTCAGATGGAGGCAGGGGGTGTGTCTGGCAGGCAGGGGGTGTGTCTGGCAGGGGGGGTGTCTGGCAGCTGGTCTGACTCGAACAGGAGAAAAGTTTCTGTCCACGTTTTCGCAGTTTGTTTACATAACCGGCATCGTTTCAAGTATGCGCATACTGTGCAATGTGTGACGCTATATGGACTGCACAAAACATTCAAAACTCAGCTGCGGTCAAGGTGATTGATTGGAGACAATACGAGTCGGACAGATAATATAGTAGGCTAACGTTAGCTTCCAGTCAAACATACACACTGGCTGTTTTCATAGCAACAGGCAAGAACATGTCATGGATGGATAGCGTGAAAGTGGAGAGGTCTCATCCCAACGTGGATTTACGTTCCTCCAACAGCAATCATAAAGGCAGTATGGATTATACCGGACATATTGGAAATAGCTGGTAAGTCACTTTGCTTGCTGTAACTGTCTGTGTGTCTGATAGCAGAGCTATCCAGCTGGTTAGTGAGCTAGCAGCTGCTAAAAGCTAATTAACGTACATCAGCTGACGAGTCTCGGCCAGAAAGACTGCTGTTCGCCTCTCGTGTGAAACGGTGGCAGTTTCGTTTGGTTCACTACAAAATGTTTGCACTGCAGATTAACGGTTATTATATATATGCGGTTCCGGGTCGGGGGACGGGTCTCATGTCTGCGGGGCGGGGTGGGTTGCGGTACTGATTGATCATATGTGCGGGTTCGCGGAGCGGGGTCGGTACTGCACGTCGCGGGGCCGGGCGGAACCGGGTCTTGAAAATCAGACCCGCGCAGGACTCTGCCTGACTCAGACTTGACTCCAAGACTCGACAGTCCCTCCACACAGTCCAGAAACCCCGACTCAGCCCCACACAAGGACAAAATGGATTGATATATTTCTTTTTACTTTAAGTTTTTCATTTCATAAAAACTATTATTTGCAATAAAAACTTATTGTTTGAATCATATATCTGCCTCCTTTGCTGTCTTTTGTCCCAGTTTTTTATGCATTATATCCTAACTCCTTTAGTCAACCTTGAGCTTACACTTTTATTGCCAACTTGTAGATGTCCACTGTGCCCAAGCTTACCCTTTTAAAACATCTGAATAACAGACAAGTAACTTGTTAACTGATAACCTATTAAGCCACTAACAGTTTGACTTAAAGGGTGATTTACACAACCTGAATATTAATCTTGTTATACCTATACAGAGACACTATGAATGTACCATGTGGAGTATCTAGTAATAGTTAGGATTTTACATTAATTTCAAGACAAATGGTTCAAATTCTGGCCTTGTGCTTATGCAGACCAGATTTATGACTACCACCACTACTACAAAAGCATTGGCTTTTCATTGTGACAACCAATTACTTAGATCACCATTCAGGAACAGTTTGTTTAATCCTTTCCTCACTGAGCACATCTATAACCATGATCAGAAGTGTACAGTAGAAGCAGCACACTATCTTCATCCAATGGACTCGGAACACCACAAAAGCAACACCTCAGTAAGCTGTCCACTCATGGCTAACACATCTAAGCTTATCAGGAAGCTAGGATTTGAAATTATGACAGTTTGCCTAGAAAAAGTCCATTGCTTAATAAGCCTCTTTGACAGCCACCATTTGGCTTACCACCACCACTGCTACTTACTACATATTACTTGCAAACTTGGTACACTTGTGCACATATCAACTCTGACTAAATGTGTAATTCAGTGTCTATATTATCTGACATATAACCCCCAAGTCACCAGAAGCTTGGACCCCGCATCGCCGCTTGCGGCTATATTTATTATTATTATTATTATTATTATTATTATTATTATTATTATGAGGGAGGGGTTTATCCAAACCTGGCAGGGGTTTGACCAATAGCAGAGCTATCATAAGATCTGTCAACCAATCACAAGTGATATTTCTCTGTAGCTCCATCCAATGAATGGAAAAGCGGTAGCTCTATTCACCAGTCACAGTGATATTTGCTTGTGACAGTGCGCTGGTCAACATCCAATGAATGAATGAGTTTTTGCTAGACTTGGAGGGCTCACTGCCATCCACATTATAATGAAGTACCCACTGCGAGGTGTGAAGCCCTATCGGCCCTATTGTCGTGGCTGAAGGGTTAGGATCAGTAGGGGACACATTACATTACATTACATTACATTACATTACATCATTTGGCTGACGCTTTTATCCAAAGCAACTACAATAACACATTTTTGTCAGCAATAGAGCAATCAACTATAGGGAGCACAGTCTATGACAACTACAACCTCTGAAGGAACAGTGGTACAAGTTTAGTTTAGGTTATGTTGTTTTTTTGTTTTTTGTTTTTAGAAAGAGAGAGAAATAAGTTTAATAGATCAAGAAGGGCCCAGAGGGAGCCTGAAAAGGTTCCAACAAACGGAACACCACAGACGTAATACTGACGTGGAGGTATGAGGACAGAAATCCGGCTTTTCGTGCAGTGATAGTGATAGGCGCTTCCTTACTTGGAACCTCAGTTTTTTCTTTTTGCTGAGTCAGAAGAGCTGTGCGAGTCAGAAGAGCTGTGCGTTTGTCTCCACTACATGTCTTTCAAAAGCATTGATTTTCCACAATGGGTGAGTAAAGTTTCTCTGTAATTTTTTTAATAGCGAATTTATTTTTATAAACGTGTAGGCTATATCATGTAGGCTACTGTAGAAAAAACAATGCTTAGGAATTAGCCTATTTAGGCTATTTTACCTTTTATCTTAAGGAAAGTAGCCTAACTTTAATTTAAATCGTTTTGTCCTTCCTCTCTGTCTATTATTTTCTATATAAGGGTGTATGTGTTTATTTACTTTTGTTGTTGTTTTTTTGTTTTTAGTCCGAGTTGTAGATAGAAGAAAAGCAATTGCGCTGTATCTTTCGAAGGAAGAATATGGTTTTGTTTTAGGCTACACAAGAGACGGAGGGGGAGGGGCACACACACACACACACACACACACACACACACACACACAGGGCCGGCCCTAGCCATCTGGGGGCCCTAAGCAGGATATAGATCAGGGGCCCCCTCCCAGGGGCGGGGGTTTGGGGCCATCCGTGCTGGAAGTACTTTTAAGTAGGGGGTGCTGTAAGGAGGGGACTCTCGGTGCTGCCCGATAGGGCTTTTAACGTTTTTGGACTTTTAGCCATATTTAGAAGAATATTTAAAACAAACAGACATGACAATGACGCTCGTTTGTAGCCCTATCAGTGTCAAGCAAGCGTGTAGAACCCAGCAGCCATAGGGGTTGCCAGGTCAGTTAAACCAGGGGTTCCCAACCTTTTTTGTGCCAAGGACCGGTAGATACATGCAGGACCGGTTGTCAATTTTAATCGTTTTAGTTACATATATATTTACTAACCAGGTGGCGACAAAAGGTAAATAACAGCCTTTTGTGTTGTATGTAGCCTACAGTATTTATGTTTTTGTTTAAACTACAAACATAAATAAACGTCAACCTATGTTTTAACTACCACACACAGCCTATAATATTATAGCCTATGTTTATTAAAAAAAAAAAAAAAAAAAAAAAAAAATTGGGGCCTGATAGATTTCTCTCCTCAGATCTATGGTTTTTTTTGATTAAACATTTCCTCATAGGTCCAGTTTGGACTCAACAGAAGGCGGATACTCCAGAATGGTGGCCCAACATGCTTATATGAAGCATATGGATTTGTTAATTCAAATATATCTTTAATTATGGTTTAAATGTTCTGTTCTAGGTCTCGGAGGAACTGCGGTGACTTTGTGTTTAGATAACCTTCTCCCTCTCTGCTAGGAGACGTGCTGACCATGGAGAGGTGAATGATTCAACTGCACCAGGATGTCAGTTAATGGATTCAACAGATGGTTAAATGGTTTTGGTTAGCAGTAAAACTTCTCTTAGACTGTTATCTGAGGATGGTCTATTAACCTTTAATGGATATATGGTCTTGCTCAGTCACGTTTGGAAAACAACATAGGGTTTATGGCCCTTCTTTGGGATAGATGGTTGCAGGAGAATGGGGGGAGCCGCATTCCACGGGATGCCCCAGCAGAAGGAGAGATATGTGGAAGGGAGATCAACTCTATGCATTTAACAATCTAAATGAATGACTGTTGTTGCTTATTATTCAATATATATCCTACTGATTGACTGACTGGTTTTGATATCTGATATGGAATAAAGTTTAGACTATACATTCGATGTGCTGACTTTTCCCCCCGAGGAGACAGGATCAGACGCAGCACAGAGCAGAGGAGAGGAACCATGATTTGAATCTCAGACGGCCCGGCTGGGAATGTTGGATGATTTGGAGAATATATATTGGTTATCTTATGAGAATAGAGTGTGTTTAGATCAGTCTGATGTTGTATTTCTGTGTTTTGAATGACTTCAAACTTGCATTACTTGCTACACAATAAGGGAGCTATATAATATTTAGATAAATATCAGCCTATTGTTATTACTGCAACTATAGAATGGAAAATAAATGTATAGTCAAAATAGTGGTTATATTAGAGTTGAATCTGCCGACCGAATTGGCAGGTAGCTGTCAAATTAGTTGATAATTGGTAATTGATAAGAGTTTTCTCATCCTGATTAAATGAGGGTGAGTTTTTCTCTGGTTTGTTGAATTTAACTTAAGAAAATACCATCTTGCTCTTTTTACATCCTTAGGGTGGTTTTAGACTGAGAGGTAGTGGTCTGGACTGTATGATGTTGTTTCCAGTTCAGACTGGGAGTAACCCATCATTAGTTGGATTTGATCTTATCCAGGATGTAGAATTAGTTTATATAGTCTAAAGTAAACCATAGATAAAGTGCAATAGGATTTCTAATAGAAAAATAGCTAAATTAGCTGACCCAAATTATAAGAATCAAAATAGGAATTTAAAGTAAATATATTGACAGTTGCTTTGGTAGATAGGAAGTTAATAGATAACTATTTTAAGAGAGGGTTAGAGCTGTCACCTCCAGTGGGAGAGCCAGGTCACATGATGTGGACAGAGAGGGGGAGAAAAACATGCCTGTCAAGTAGCAGTGACCGGAGAGATCATATGACCACCAATGACAGCCCAAGCAGTGAAGGGTGTCACCAGATGGAGGAGGAAACCTACGGGGAGAGACCAGCCCACACTGGAAGACAGACGCCCCGAAGAAAATGCAGTTTAAAAGTCCACGCAAAATATTAGAATGGGTCGGTTTTCAAGGGTCTTTTTTGACCTGCTACATATTTGCTGTTAGGAAGGACCACTGAAAATTCACCTCGGAGATCTCTGATGGGGTAATATAATACTTGATCTGCTTTGTACTAAATATGCAACATTCTCTATATAAAATAATGTTCTAAATATCAGAATTGCTTGTTGTATTGGTTTTTCATATATCTGGAATAATTGGACACACTGGAAAGGTATTAACATATGTCACACCTTCTGATTGGAGTGGGCAGTTTTAACTAGGTTGAGCGAGGCACAGACAAAACCTTTCCATCAGGCCCCCCCAACTCCCGGGGCTCTAGGCAGCCGCTTGGTTCGCATATAGGGCGGGCCGGCCCTGACACACACACACACACACACACACACACACACACACATATAGAGAGAAACAGAGAGACCACAGGGAAAATACTGTCCTTCAATTTATTTTCTTTTTATATTATGATAATACTAGTAGCCTATCCTGCTTGTGTTATTTGTTTTGACTATTGTATTTTTTCGATAAAAAAATATACTCAATTAAAAGCGGCTCACCACCGAGAAACACTCATGAAAGGGAATTATCCACAACAATATCCTGGATTATTACCAATTTAACATCAGATGGAGCTAGCGTTTTAACTGAAGATCGCTTGGGCTCACTTCTTAATCGAGGCAGTATTGATTTGTGTGTGTGTGTGTGTGTGTGTGTGTGTGTGTGTGTGAAGTGAGGGGAGGAGGGATTCAAAGTTAAATTGTGTATTTATTTCTCATTTAAATGCGGCTCTGAAACTGGAACTTTTGCAAGCCGAACCCCATATTTTCAAGATGAGCCAGAGAGAGCCAGAGACCCGAGGCAGTGCACTGTAGCAGGTATGGAGTCACGCTGAAAAAGGTGCGCTGTCTCTGGGCAGTGGGTGTTGGGTGCTGGGGGTGAAATGAAGGATGGTTGTGGAGGCGTGCAGCGGTGCGCTACTCGCCGACTTAAGGCTGGGTTCACACCGACGACCCAAGCCTACCAGCCTGCTACTGTCAGGTGCTTTAAAAGCATCAGTGGTTTCAGTTTAATGTAGCTTAAGGTGACCAGATTTCCGGAATGAAAATCGGGGACATTTTCTGGTCCGCTATAGGGGACCATTTTAGAAAATTGTGTACATTTTACAGTAAAATGCATGAATCTGGTGCACTTTGAGAGCAAAAGTAAGAGGCTAGATCTATGAAGAACTTTGTGATTTTGAAACAATAGAAAAAGAAGCAGTTTACAATGGTTAGGCTACTAGTTATCTGGCACATTTTACCACAAATTAGACAGCCTAGGTAATTCATGGGAAATAGGCTACTGGTGTATTGTGTAGGGTGGCAGGAACATAGAGAGGGACAACTTCTCTCTTTGACCTCACCAACTGGTGGATAATTTATTTCCACAAAACAAAAACATTACAGTAGTGATTTATTACCTCAGTAAACACTTTCCTTGAGTTTAGGGTGTCGCTCACCAGTTTCAAGTATTCAATGGCCACATGACCATATTAACTGCTAATTTAATATTAAATGCTGACAAAATAATTAAAAAAATCATGTTAATACTAAAAGGCAATTTTAATGATTAAAATTGTAATCTAGAGATAAATATGACCTATTGTGTTAATTTAAACGAGGAGTTATCAAAGTTTTGATGGCTGAAGGCCAATTTAGGGAACAGTAGGCTAATGACTAGATAACAATGATCCAAGTTTGGTGTACATAAAAACGTTACTGACTTCTCTGCAAAAACGTTTTGAGTTAGTTACTGCACTTACTTACCAGATAGTTTTACTGTACTTTTAACTATTCAAAACAACTGGGATGGATAACCCACTGAATGGGGTCCGGTAAACAAGGACGGTAGCAAAAGCAGTAAGCAGACGCCCCCTCTCGTTCGCCACCTCTGGGGCTTCGGTTGCGGGCGGCTGGGTCCTGGGAAAACCACGGCACGGGCAGAGGGAGAACATCTACTCTGTGATGTACTCTGTCACACACAGGCAGCACTTTGCACAACGTGCGCACAATGACAGGCTTTTGTGGTGCCGCAAATGCTCTGTTATCGAGTTTCTTGCCAGTATTATTATTTGACTTTGTGGCCAAAATCGGGGACAGCTCCAGCCGGGGACAGAGCACCGAAATCGGGGACTGTCCCCGAAAATCGGGGACGTCTGGTCACCCTAATAGCTGCTCTATGCAAAGGATGTGTCATTGGCTCATTTTAACACACATTTCCGAAAAATGGCCTTTGTGCCCTGACATGTGGCCTTGTGCCCTAAAAAAAATTGCGACGCCAAAGGTCAGATGGCCTTCCCCCTAAAATGACGAAATTCCCAGCCTGGTGGACACACACATTTGGATCAGCACATGAGCTTGAGGTTGTCTGTCAGTGTGTGCATGTTGTTGAGATCCTGTCAGTGTCTGCTGGTCCTGAAAAAAATCATAAAATGTCTTCAATGACCTAAACTGGCCTAGAGAATCATATTGACTTTAGTTAAATAGAGCATTTTTAGTCTTACATTTGGTTTTAGAGGTTTATAAATGTTGTGGTTCCTTAATATGCGTGTGTCCAGTGAGAAATCAATCTACATATACTCTGATATTCTGATCTGGTCTGATCTCAACTATAAAGTCCCATTAAAAGGTGTGAAATCTTAAATTTTACTTATTAAACCCTCCTTAAAACTAAAGGCTAGGTCCACTGGATGATTTTAACACTGATTCTAACACCAACTGGACTGGACCATGCCAACCGTGAGGGTAGGGTTGCCAACTTCTTGAAATGGAAATAAGGAACCGGGGCAGACCGTCGGGGGCGGGGGGGTTTGCTAACTGTAACAGTGTTGCTAACTTTAATGGCTTTGGCTTCAACCATTTACCCATTAATACAAGCAGACACAAACCTGGTTTTGATCAGTTTTTGCAGGGGGGTTTTGCGCCATGGATAAAGTTCAACATTTTAAGAAAAACAATAAACAGTAGTGCAAATGACATTTTGATATAATTTATCTTCACATTGGCATGTAGCCTACTCATTCAAGAATTTTCTTTTTTCGTTCAACAGTGCAAACAGCAATTTTACATAGCTATTCTTTTGAATAGGGGGGGGGGTCTTAAATATATATTAACAATCGCACAACTCAGGCCCGGTTCTACAGGGGTGCAAAAGCATGCATTGCACCCTTATTTTAATTGTCTGCATGCTCAGTTGAAAAGTAAAAAAAAAAAAAAAAATCTTGGCTTCACCTTCAACCATTTACCCATGTATTATTAACACAAGCAAACACACAAACCTGATTTTGATCAGTTTTTGCATTTTATTTATGGATAAAGTTCAACATTTTAATGAAAAACAATAAATAGGATGCAAATGATATTTTTATATAATTCATCTTCACATTGGCATGTACGTATTCAAGAATTGTCTTTCAACAGTGCAAACAGCAATTTTACATCTTATTTTGAATAGAACAGACCTGCAAGAGTTTACATTATTATTGCAAAATCATTTTAGATTTCAAATGTAATCTTCTGAACAAAAGAAAAGTATAGCTTTAGACTGAGGAGCTCTGATTACTGTATAAGAAGTCTTACACCTGCATTACCCTATAGACTTTTACTGTATCTAAAGATATCACATAAACATGCCAAAACACTGTTGTAAGCGTTTGCAGCTTTTTAAAAGTACAATTCAAGCACTTTTCAAGGGACCTAAACCAGACTCTCGAAGCCTTTATGATCACATCTGAATAAATAAATAAATAAATAAATAAATAAATAAATAAATAAATAAATAAATAAATAAATAAATATTGACAATGTGCAAAACAAATGGCATTTGTGATGCCTGGTGAATGAGGAACTTTGAGAGTGCTCTGTGTCCTGCCTCTGGCTGCTGCTGTAAGATGACACCACAGACAGGCAGCGATGTCAGCACAGACTCCACAGCAGTTTACTCACTCATACATATAGCCCTGCACTCTTTGCACAGCAGTGTTTCTCCAATAAGGGACACATCGCGTCCCGTATCAGTTCAATACGGAACAAGTCTTTTTGTTTAGAAATAAGGGACGATTCATTCCTGTATTTTAAGGGACCCCTTACCCCTCTGATCACACTTGTGATCAGATAATTGTTACCACCCCAACTCACTCCCCCTTCCAACACATTCCTGCAACATTCCTTAAAAGGTGTAGGCGATCTGACAACAGACACAGACTGACTGAAAACTTGACATACTCTTCATTGAAACCAGGCCAGATGTCCATTCCATATCAATAGGTGAATTGCAAGATCCGTGTAATGATTTGGAGAATATTGCTCTCTTTTCTGTTATTGCAAGAAAACAATTACAAATGAATTACAAATAGCAAACATTAGGCCTGAAAAACATATTTTAAAGTGCTAAATGTCTTTGATTGCTGCAATGTCCCAAAATCTGACCACAGTAGGTGCAAGAGAGGTTGGTTGTTTACACGTTTATCCACGGCCTAAAAACCTTTCTACTTCACAATTTGGGCTAAAAAAAATGGTTAAATGCAAATCCTTTTTTTTGGGGGGGGGGGGGGGGGGGCAACTTCTTAGGTAAGGGAGGGTAAGGTAAGGTAAAGGAATGTCAGCAGGTTTTACATGTTTACATTTCCTTGAGGGAAATATTTGGTCAAAATTAGGGGGTGGAGGCTCCCTCCACCAGGGTCACTGGACAAAGAAAGGTAAAACTTAGAATGTAGACAACTTAAGACAAGGAAACACACCGTGGAGCTGCAACTAAAGCAAGAGGTAGGTGATAGTTTTCTTGGCTCTTGACCAAACAAAACAGCCTTCATTTGTAGGGAGATGTAACCATTTCATTGTTTTCTTTTATGACAATGATGAGCAAAGCAAAATAGATTTAACTTATTTATTCATGTAGAAGGAATCTCTTGCGCTACCGCCCCTCCACAAGGGGAGATCGGTGCTCTCAGACGAGGACAGAATAGTGGAAAGGTAGAGATGACTGGAGCACACGAGATCACTGGCAAACACATTTAATAAGGTAGAGAAACTGACGTTTCGACGCGAGCAGCGTCTTCTTCTTCAGAGTCAAACAGTGAAGACAGATTTACAGCAGTTAAAAAAGCCTCCACTCCAGAGAGGATGATTTCTCATTGCTTACAAGGGAGTGGGAGGTGGTGCATCAATAAGCCAATCACATGATGACAGCACTCATAACACATAGAAGTGGTGGTGATGCTGTATTAAAGCAGCACTCCGTCCACAATAATATAGAAAAAGCAACAATATTGAGAAATAATGTAATCAAACACCAACAAGTCAACATCGTATCATTACAGGAAACATCATAGCATTACAAAAAACAAGAGAGGCTCAATTCTTCATTTAGTCCCGGTGGTTCAACAGTGTTGAGGGTGAAGATCCAGAAGGCCTCTCTTCTGAGCAGTTTGTTGATAATGTCTCCCCCTCTCTCTGTGAGGGGGAGATTTTCTCTAGACCCCAGAACTTGAGTGTATAGCTGCAGAGCCATGTTGTGTCCTGTGCATAGTGTCTTGCAATTGCATAGTCCATGTTTTTATTGCGGATGGCGGCCTTGTGCTCAGCAATCCTGATCTTGAGAGGGCGTTTGGTCTGACCGACATAGACCAGACCACATGGACATTTTAGGATATAGACTACATGGGTTGAACTGCAGTTGATGAATGATTTAATGTTATATTTTTTACCTGTGCGGGGATGAACAAACTGTTTGGAATTTGATGAGTTTGAACAGTGGGTACAATGCCCACATCTGTAGAAACCAGAAGGGGGCGGGGGTAACCAGGTGGTTTTTCTGAGGGGTATGGCACTATGAACCAATCTGTCTCTGAGTGAGCGGGATTTTCTGAAGGTGATGAGAGGAGGTTCAGCACAGATGTTATTCATGGCTGGATCGTTTTGTAGCACATGCCTGTGTCTCTTGACAATGTTTTTGATTTGCCCTCCCATCGGGGAGAACTCAGTGGTGAAGACGAGGGGTTGTGCAGAGCTGCGCTTAGATTTTGTGAGGAGGCGGGCTCTGTCGGTGCACACCGCTCTCTGATAGGCTGATGTGATGTCTCTCTCCGCATAGCCTCTGTCACAGAAGCGTTGAGTCATGTCAACTGCCACGCGCTCAAATTCCTCCTCTGTGCTGCAGTTCCTTCTGAGCCGCTGAACCTGTTTTGTGGGAATGTTTTTGATCAGTTGTTTTGGGTGGTGACTGTCTGCTCTAAGAAGAGTGTTTCTGCTCAGTGGTTTGCGGTAGATAGATAGTGCTATACAGACCTCCGTGTTTATTTTTAAAGATGGTAAGGTTGAGAAAGTTTATGTTGTTGTTGTTGGAAAAATCCACTGTGAAACGTAGATATTGTGTGCTGGAATTGATGTAAGTCATACAGTCATTCAGTTCATCAGCAGTGCCGGTCCAGACAAACAGAATGTCGTCTATGTACCGTTTCCATAGGGTGATCTTGGAAAGAAATGTGTTGTTGGCTGAGTTGTTGATGAATCTTTCTTCCCAGAACCCCATCACTAAACAAGCATATGACGGCGCAAATGCACTGCCCATACTTACACCTCGCCAGGCCCGTAGCTACCATTGAGGACACCGAGGTCATGACCTCAGTATTTTCCACACCAAAAAAAAAAAAAAAAAAATATATATACCGGTATATATATATATATATATATTTTTTTTTAATAGCCCCGGTCCCCAGATCTATTAATCTGGCATTGATGTTTTAATGCGACAGTTGATCAGAAATGCAACAATTTGCTCCCTCTGTATGCTATAGAAGGAAGAGAGATAACTCACAACATTCAGATTTTGCATTGAGGCTAGATTGGGGCTAGACTTTGGGGACAGTTCTATTGAAGTGAATGGGTAAGTAACTCCCCTGTAAGTGATGTTTGTGCAGATGGGCCATTGTATTTAATTGAGCAGTATTCTGCCATGTGACCTGTATGCAGAATATAAATTATATCATATGGGGAGACATTTATTTTTTGTATCATTTTAAAGCAACAGCACAGTAAAGAGGATATTAATCTAACATGATGTATGTAGTTCTTTATAGATCTAGCCTCTTCATTTTGCTCTCAAAGTGCACCAGATTGAAGCATTTTACTTTAAAATGGACAACATTTTCTATCCGGGGCGGCAGAGCCCCCCCTGGGCCCCCCACGCCGCGCTAAAATGACCTCGGTATTTCTCAAACCCTGGCTACGGGCCTGCACCTCGCCTCTGCAGATAGTACGAACCTGCATATTGGAAATAGTTTTTGGAAATAACTATTTCCGTGAGGGTCAATACAAATTCATTAGGTGGTAGCCTATCAGTGGGGTGTGTTTCAATGTAGTGCAATAATGCTTCAATGGCTACATCATGAGGGATACATGTATATAGGCTTTGGACATCAGATGTGACGAGTAAAAAGTCTTTCTCACATTTAAAGGACTCTAACATTGTTAGAACATCCGTCGTGTCTCCTAGATAGGAGGCAAGATTAGGGACGATTTTTTTAAGAAGGAAGTCCAGATATTGTGATAAGGGTTCTGTGAGACAGCCGATACTGGATACAATGGGTCTGAGAGGTGGATGGGACTGGGAATTGTGAATTTTGGGAAGACCAATAAAAGACAGGGCAAATAGGGTGCTGTATGGTCAAAAAATAATTTTCCTTTCCTGTGATCCAGCCTCTTGAGTGCTGACTCCAGGATCTGATCTATCTCAGTCTTGTGTTCATACACCGGGTTAGCAGTTAAGGGGGTGTATCAGAGTTGATCATTGTGTTGGGACTTAATGCTGTCATCATATTGTCCCAAACTCATAACTACAATGGAGCCCCCTTTGTCAGCAGACCGAATGACTATGTCCTTTGTTTTTTCCAGTTCATTTAAACAATTCATTTCAGCATCTGATAGGTTCCTTTTCTTGTGGTTTGCCTTGTTGCACATTTTTATTAGCGGATACTATTACTACAGCCGTGTATTATTACACAGCACACTATCGCTGTTGTGAAATAGCTCCTGACGCAGTAAACACGGCATTAAATAGGCTAGTAAGTTGGCTAGCGTCCTAAGCTATGACAGCTGTCAGTCACTTTTAAACAGCGCGCTGCGGAATGTCAAGAATATGGCGGCGGTGGGCGTGCCCGTATGTGAGTGACGTCAATCGAAGGTCTATTGTCAGTGTTTTTGTGCTGCTGGGTCCTAATGCCTGCTGCAAACTTCCTTTGGGATATCAATAATGTTGAAGTTGAAGTTGGAACTCTGGACAAAATCATATCTAGAAATATTCTCAGATTTGGGTTTGAGAGACAAAATCAGGCACTGATGTGGACTAACTTAGTGGGTCCTTCATATGAAAAAGATGGAGAATCTCTGGCCTAGGTGACCTGGGTCTAGGTGACCTGCATGAACCCAGAGATTCTTGGTACTATAAAGTCCAGAAATGACACATTCACAAAATCTAGTAAAAATAGGGATGAGCAGTTATATGAGGAGTTCAAAAAGCTGAGAAATGAGGTCACTAGACTGATCAAGAAAGCCAAGGCTGAATACTTTAATGACAAAATAACAGAGAATGAGTCAAACCGTTGTTTGACTTATTCTTCCAACAGTTGTGGAAGTGTTTGAAACAGATAGCGTATGGAAACAAGCTTAGGACAAAAGCTAAAAATATGATTTTAGATATAGGCGGCACACTGATTACAGGTAATATTAATATAGATAATTGTTTAATCATTTATTTTTAAACCATAGCAAATGCCCTAGTAAATAAACTGCCCAATCAAACTGGCATGTACGGTGAAAAACAGGTAGGGGAGTTTTACAGACAGGTATCCAGGCAGACACCTTTTCTTTTTCGAACGTGTCTGAGGACACGGTATTGAGAAAGCTGAGGGCCCTCAACGCTACCACGGCAACAGGACAGGATAACATTCCTGCTAGATTCCTTTGGGATGCTGCAGAGTCCATCGCCCCCTGCTTCACTTTCATTGTAAATCTGTCAAGGTCAGTTTCCCAATGATCTCAAACAAGCCTGAGTTATACCTCTTTACAAAAAAGGTAATAAACTAGACCCAGGGAACTATAGGCCTGTTTCGATCCTTAGTGAGCTGTCTAAGGTTCTAGAAAGGATCATTCATGATCAAATAAATGATTACCTGTCAACAAACACCCTACTGTTTTTCTTTTTTTTGTCGACGCCCTCCCCAGGCCACCGCCAGTAGGCCAGCACCCGATCGCACCGTTCCAGGACCAGAGTGCGCCCGCCGACTCGGGAACGCGATTCAGCAAGGACAGAAGTGTCCTTTGAAGTAAGAGGCATTTACCTAATTGGTCTGGGCAGACTTCCTTAGAACCGAGGTTTTAAAGTTTGTAGTAGCCTAACTGTGAAATGTATTGATTGCGCTGTAATGCTAATGCTGATTGTTGGAATACACTGTGAATTGTTGTGAAAGGAAGCAAAATCGCCAGTGTGCTCTGCTCCTCGCACGCCCGCTGCTGACGTGCGGGATTTTCAAATAAGTGTGTGTTGATCTTATATGCAGCCAGGTCAGGGGCGATCCCCCTCTACCCTGTTGGTCAACATATCATTATTCCGAAGCTGCTATTAAGTATATTCTCTCTCTCTCTCTCTCTCTCTCTCTCTCTCTCTCTCTCTCTCTCTCTCTCTCTCTCTCTCCCTCCCTTTCTCTCTCTCTCTCTCTCTCTCTCTCTCTCCCCCTCTCTCTCTCTCTCTCTCTCTCTCTCTCCGTCTCCTCTGTCACACACACACACACTGATCATTGAAAGATAAGCCCCGCCAAATTTCAAAGGAGGATTCCCATGATGTAGCTCCCTCTTCCTCTTCCTCTTCCTCTTCCTCACCAAACCCCGTGCGGAGGAGTCACGCCTCACGTGACTTCCCCCCTCACCAAGTTACATCACCATTTGGTAGCCAGATCCCGGAGTGCCCCCCCCCCTTCTGCTCTCTCTCTCTCCCTCCCTTGCTCACACACACACACACACACACACACACACACACACACACACATGCACACATACGCATGCACACACACACACACACACACACACACACACACACACACACACACACACGCATGCACGCACACGCACATGCACACACACGCACACACACACCATTTTGAATATTCATGATTGAAGGATTATGAATAATTTAGAATAGAATAGAATAGAATAGAATAGAATAGAATAGAATAGAATAGAATATAACTTTATTTGGCATTTCAACACATGGTTGATTGGAAATTGTCTTGGTGCAGAAGTGCTCACATAGAATCACTAATCACAGGAGACATAGATGCAGAGAGTTCCATACATACAAAAACAAGGAAGTAATAAAAAAGAACAGTAACGACATTTTAAAAAACAACTCATGGAACATGTTAAAAAAGCAGAGTGCCACAGTGCCACAGGGAGCTAAAAGTGCTCCATAAAAAGTGCTTAAGAAGTATTTAAAAAGAAAGTGCTAAACTATTTTTTAAAGTGCTTTTGGTCATAAAGTGCAAAAAGACTAGCTGGTGTTAACCCTTCTAGCACAAAGTGCCTGTGCTCTTGGGCTAGAGTTGAGGTGTTGGACAGCCTCATGATATGTACTGTTTTTAAAACCAGATGTCCTACACCTTATGCTCTGGAGCACACATGGGCAAAATACGGTGCCCGCGGGCGCCACCTGTATTGCCCGCGATGGAATTGCAATTTTTTTTTTTTTTTTTTTTTTACACAGTGCACCTGAACGCAACATGCAAGATACCCGCTGAATAAGTGTCCAAATGTTCATGTCATATTCTGGCCAATACTCCACTTCTGTTATAGCATTTCAGTCTGGAATATGGAATATCTTTCAATAATCTTTATGACTAAAAGGCTACATTGAAGTAGAAATTTAAATAACTCAAATAACTCATTGGTTTTGGATTTATTTAGCTTCAAGACTGCATTTTTGTTCGTGTGACCCTCAACACTAGGCTTTGATCATCCCGGGACACTTACTGATACTTATGCTTAAATTAACCCACTCATATTCTGATTTATTTCAAGAAAAAAATTTCAGCTAGTGGAAATTCTAATTGGCTGGTAACTTTAAAATCTAGCAGCCATATTGGCAGGTGGTCAAAAAAAGTTAATTTCAAGCCCTGAGAGCAGGTGGTGACATAGGAGTGAGTGAGAAAAGGATCAAATATTGGTGGTTAAGACTGAATAATGACATCACAACTGTTAATTTAAAATGAGTTATTCCTCTAAACCTGGCTTCAAATGCACCAAATGTTTCGCGCTGGCGCCGTTCGGCCCTCAGCAAAACCTGGTAGTGACGACATTTTTTGTGGCCCTCTCTATCATCAAAGTTACCCATCCATGGGTTACGGCATGACAATATTTGTTTGGCCCCCGGCAACAATCTGGGTTTCTCATGTGGCCCCCCATGAAAAATAATTGCCCACCCCTGCTCTGGAGCCTCCTACCAGAGGGGAGGAGCTTGAAGAAGAGTAAGCGGGGTGCGAGGGATCTCCCATCACCTTCTCCCCACAGAAGTCTGTCTGGAGGCACATGGACACAGCATCCTCCACAGACCTGTTGGGCTGGTAGGCGAACTGATATTTGTCTAGTTTTACAACGCTAGACAGCTGGTCGCATACAAGCTGTTCAAAAACCTTCATTATCACAGGGCCAGGGGTCAGCGCGATGGGCCTGTAATCATTTAGGCAAGAGGGGTTGGGTTTTTTAGGCACAGGAATGACAGTGACAGATTTATACAATGCCGGGATTTTAAGTGTGAACAAAAAACAGTTAAAAAGATCAGTAAGAACGGGGGGGAAGTTGGTCAGCACAGTTTTTCAAAGTAAAGGTAAAAACATTGTCTGGCCCTGCAGCTTTCCTGACATGTTGCTTACATAGTAGGGCTCTAACCTGGTGCTCCTCAACTATGAAAGGAGGGGTTACAGGCCCCGCCCGCACTGTCAGCTATTCTGGGGCGTTCACCTGACTGTACATCGAAGCGGCAATAAAATGCATTTAGTTTGTCAGGGAGTAGGGGATCCTCATCCTGGACTTTGGGTTTTTTCTTAGACCCAGTGATGGTGTGTAGACCCTGCCAGACCCCTCTGATGTCCCCAGATTTCAGTTTATCCTCCAGGCTCTCTCTGTATTTAGCCTTAGCTGATTTTGCTGCCTGTTCAAATTCATACCTGGCAGATTTATAGAGATCATTGTCTCCACTTTTGAAGGCCTGATTCTTCCTAACGCAGAGGCTTTTAACCTCTTTGCTAAACCATGGCGTATTATTGCCATACACAGTCACCACATCTGATGGGATACACATCTCCTGAGAGAAGTTGATATAGGATAGGGCTGTTGAAACAAATTTTGATATTCGAATATTATTAGAATTTAATAATTATGAACGAAATTCGATTATTAATTAAAAAAAAAAACGAATATTTAATTTTTTAATTTTTAATTTTTAATTTTTTTAATTTATGTGACAGGGAGAGGCAGCCTCCACTTCTCTGCACTGCGTGCCATATATGGTAACAGGAAAGCCCTTATATGGCAGCCTCCACTTCTCTGCACTGCGTGCCATATATGGTAACAGGATAGCCCTTATATGGCAACACCAATCAACCAATTTGATGGGCACCAGGTGCTATAAATAGGAGTTCTCACAGAACCCCCGTTCTCCTGGCTGCACTTGGTCGTTACCCTTGGTATGTAGACTGCTACAACTGACAGTTCATGTTTAATGTGTTTTATTGGTGTTTTAATGCTTGTTGTTTCTGCAGCCTCCTGCTGATTGTGCCCATGCTCCTGCCTCGTTGGTAGTACATCCGTTGCAGTGAGGTACTGTTTAATCTCAATATCAATCGGTAATGCAACTGACTGTGACTTAGTCATGCTACAATGTTTGTATTTTGTCAATTTGTTGTAGTCCTTGGCTGGTGGCCCTCTGCTCGTTTGGCGGTTGCCACTCCCTGTGCGTATGACTGTGGACAGCTCAGTTATATCTGGTTCTGCCATGCTGCTGTTTTGCCTATATTAGAAATTATCATGGTTACTATATTATTGCATTTCCTTGTTGTGGCCTTGTTGTAAACAAACTGGTGTTTGTCTTTTAGGAGCTCTTCCTCTAGTGGCCTACAGTGGAGTGGGTGCCAACAAGTTAGGGGTTAGCTTTCCCCTCACTGCACGCTGAACACCCTAGTTTTCTCTGCCGTGGTTAAGTTTGCCGTGGGTTGTGTTTTTGCTGTGTTCCCTAGTGTGAGAATTGCACCCCCTGGGCTCTGCCTATTTATCTACCTCTTAACTACATTGGCCCTCACCCACTGCAGCGTTACACTATTTTATTTATGCTCCGTTCCTTGTGCTAGTTTTTATCCATTGTCCATTGTTAATCCCACTTTGGGAAATGATTAAAAAGAGTTTGTGCTGTAATAAATATAACGTTCTATAATCAGTTTATGACTGTGTTATTACATGCATAACTCTTTTTCCGCAGCTCCTTTTATTTCTGATCAAATAAATTCTTGGTTTTATGGAGAAACACATCTCTGTCTTCCCTGGTAACTGAATCTGTGCTATTTGGTTTTAAGTCAGTGGTTTTCCTGGGGTGCAACTCCCCAGGTGGCGTTGTCGAGTATCTTGACCTGGTCACATTCTGGCGTTGGTCGGCAGGATCCAGATTGTAAAAGCAGAGACGTGTTTCCTCTTTCTTTTGATACCAGTTGGTGTAAGGCTGTTTGTATGTATGGTAAGCATTTCACTGTTCTTAGACTGTTGTATTTTAGTGTTTGGAGAGGCAAAACAGCAGCTGGTGTGTGGAGGACCCAGGAGAGCTTCACCCTTCAAGCTACGGTGCTGTGGACCTGAGAACATCACCACGCATCTATTTTGTCTCCTCTTTTCCCAGTTAACTTGGTCAAGTATGGCCGAAGAGCTGTGTGAAGCTGGAAGAGAGTAGACGTGCTGAGGAGAAGCTAGCGAGGTGTTGGCGTGCCTGCCTTTGTGTGTGTCTGTCCGCTCGTTAATAAAGAGTTTGATAGGCCAAGCGATCTGCCTCGGTGTGCGCCTCATTCGGCCACATTGGTGTCAGAAGTGGGATCGTTTTGGCTTAAAAATCAGGCTCGACTGAGCGTTAGCAGTTAGCCGTTTCTAGCTAGCTGCCATGGATGACCACAGGGGAATGGCACGTGACGGAGCACGCCGGGAGTTGACGATAACTCCGGCGCACAGCTGGTGGTCTGCCAACTTGGGGAAGATGGAAGCCCGTTTGTTGAAGGGGGTCAGACAGCTGTTGGAGGCTACGCCTGCCTGGGCAGAGAAGTTGATGCAGCTAATAAAAGAGGCTACTCTGCACGGTGAGCAGTGGCCGGAGCCAGCACGGACAGCTTGTTGGACTTGTGGGAGAGTGGGTCACTTAGCGAGAGGGTGCCACTACGGTTCCAGGAGAGGGACCAGACCCAGGGAGCAGAGGTTTTGGGCGCGTCCAGGTGTCTGCTGGACGTGCGGGACATGTGGACACTTGGCCAGAGTGTGCCCCGACGCTTCCCGAGATCAAAGGACAGTGCGAACGGAGGGAGGTCCGCCTGGAGGAAGGGTGAGGCTCTGTTGGACGTGCCGTTCGCCTGAGCACTTAGCCCGAGAGTGCACTGAGACTGTGGGGAATGGAGGAGACACACAGCCTTGGGAGGAGGTGAGCCACCAGAGGGAAGAGCCGGCCCAGTCAAACTGCTCCACACCCCCCGCTGGTGCTGTGCGGAGGCCCGGGGTGGAGAGTGAGATGGCGTCCATTTGTGTTCCCACCGTTGTCCTGAAGGCACCCAAGGATGGAGGATCGGTCTATACCATCGCACCCATCGACGACTTGGACAAGGTAAAAACATGTTAACCGAACATTGCTAAAAGTTCACCATGGAGGTCTGCCCCTTGATCACTCTTTTAGCGCCCACCCTGTGGATGCAAGTGAACAATCGCCTGAGATGGAGTCAGAAGAGGACAACTCTGCCGAAGGTGAGCTGTGGGTCGTCCGGCCTGAATCGCAGGGTGCCCCATCACCGTCTGTGCACTCATGTCCCCCAGTACAGGCGGGCCCCCTATCCACCATCCCGGTGGCGGAGGACCAGCCAAGTACCACCACCCCGGTGGCGGAGGACCAGCCAAGTACCAGTGACATGGCCATGCGAAGAACCACCCGGGCCACTGCGGGAAGACATCGTAATGTGCACCACCTGCCTGAGTCAATGGGGAGTAGGGTAGGAGGGGCTACGAACTCCCGGGTACCTGGGTCTGCTAATGCTGTTTCTGTTGTCTTTAGGCCTTGGACTTAAGTGCATCGTCGGGCCGACGACGAAAAAGCTGGGGAAGATTGTGACAGGGAGAGGCAGCCTCCACTTCTCTGCACTGCGTGCCATATATGGTAACAGGAAAGCCCTTATATGGCAGCCTCCACTTCTCTCCACTGCGTGCCATATATGGTAACAGGAAAGCCCTTATATGGCAACACCAATCAACCAATTTGATGGGCACCAGGTGCTATAAATAGGAGTTCTCACAGAACCCCCATTCTCCTGGCTGCACTTGGTCGTTACCCTTGGTATGTAGACTGCTACAACTGACAGTTCATGTTTAATGTGTTTTATTGGTGTTTTAATGCTTGTTGTTTCTGCAGCCTCCTGCTGATTGTGCCCATGCTCCTGCCTCGTTGGTAGTACATCCGTTGCAGTGAGGTACTGTTTAATCTCAATATCAATCGGTAATGCAACTGACTGACTTAGTCATGCTACAATGTTTGTATTTTGTCAATTTGTTGTAGTCCTTGGCTGGTGGCCCTCTGCTCGTTTGGCGGTTGCCACTCCCTGTGCGTATGACTGTGGTCAGCTCAGTTATATCTGGTTCTGCCATGCTGCTGTTTTGCCTATATTAGAAATTATCATGGTTACTATATTATTGCATTTCCTTGTTGTGGCCTTGTTGTAAACAAACTGGTGTTTGTCTTTTAGGAGCTCTTCCTCTAGTGGCCTACAGTGGAGTGGGTGCCAACAAGTTAGGGGTTAGCTTTCCCCTCACTGCACGCTGAACACCCTAGTTTTCTCTGCCGTGGTTAAGTTTGCCGTGGGTTGTGTTTTTGCTGTGTTCCCTAGTGTGAGAATTGCACCCCCTGGGCTCTGCCTATTTATCTACCTCTTAACTACATTGGCCCTCACCCACTGCAGCGTTACACTATTTTATTTATGCTCCATTCCTTGTGCTAGTTTTTATCCATTGTCCATTGTTAATC
Source organism: Poromitra crassiceps (assembly GCF_964638095.1). Classification (NCBI taxonomy): domain Eukaryota; kingdom Metazoa; phylum Chordata; class Actinopteri; order Beryciformes; family Melamphaidae; genus Poromitra; species Poromitra crassiceps. Next base: position 93,831,892 of record NC_139625.1, on the reverse strand, counting down.
CCACTTTGGGAAATGATTAAAAAGAGTTTGTGCTGTAATAAATATAACGTTCTATAATCAGTTTATGACTGTTATTACATGCATAACTCTTTTTCCGCAGCTCCTTTTATTTCTGATCAAATAAATTCTTGGTTTTATGGAGAAACACGTCTCTGTCTTCCCTGGTAACTGAATCTGTGCTATTTGGTTTTAAGTCAGTGGTTTTCCTGGGGTGCAACTCCCCAGGTGGCGTTGTCGAGTATCTTGACCTGGTCACATTTATTTTTATTTATTTTTTAGAACACTAGAACAGTGACAAGTTCTGACAACATACTTGAAGAAAAGAGTGTTAACTGAAGTTGACTGTTGAAGCTGCTATACTGAATGTAAACATGTAGCTCTTAAGTGCAATATGTGACTGATTTTTTTTTGTTCATGGCTCATTGTTTTGGCAAAGTTTACTTATTGATAAGGAGCTCAAACAAAGGCTGTGTCTTTTTTTTATTATCAATTATTTTATTTTAGCATTTCAGACAGCACCAATACATCACTGATGAATATTAACTAAGCTCTGGGTTATCTGACCTATTTTCTAATGCAATGTATGTACATTGTACAAGGAACATGTTTTCTTAAATAAACATCATTGCTGGACTATTTGTGATAAGCCTAATATTATTTTGAATATTCATCCACCATTCACTTTTCCATCTACATTTGGTAAAATGCTTAGAAAAAGTTTTACTTGGTCAAACCCAAAGATTCAGCTATATTTAGAATCAGAACATAAGAGAAGACAACAATTCACTCGGACCAAATTTTTTTTTTTTTTTAATTCAATTAAAAATTAATTAAAATATTCGAATATAATTCGAATATTAAAATGTATAAAGCACTGAAATTCGAATTTGATTATAGAGGGAGATTGACAGCCCTAATATAGGATGCTAATAAAACAAACCTACTTTACCAAAACTTGCAAAAAGCAATTATTTAACCATTCGATTTCCTGTGTAATGCCTTGTCACTACTGTATACAAGGTGACCATTATTTCTGGGTTGATTTCTCTTACTGCCTGGTTGTGTGGCAGGGTGAGACCTAGCCAACTGAAACTGTGATATGGAGACTCTTAGACTGAGTGTGTGTGTGTCCATGTGCTATCTGTGCGTGCATGCAGACAGTGTGTGTCATAATATCCTGAGGATGATGAGAGGCAGATAGAGGAAGGAGAAGAGGCCCCAAAGTGTCACAACTCATTTCTCAAACAATCTCCTTTCTTTGTTACTTCTTCTTATACACCCTTCGTCTTTTTAATTTCAACACTTCTGCTTGCAACTCTCCCCCGTCCGTTCATACTTGCCTTATACCACCCTCTTCTTCCTAACTCCTCTCATCCTTTCTTCTCCTAGGTTTCAAAAATGTATTAAACATGGGTAATTTACAGCAGGGCAATGTGGGAATTTAGGACTTTAATCATGTGAGAGATGAGATCAACTTTGTTGTCCCCTAGGGGAAATTTGTCTTGGGTAAAAAACACAGCCGCATCACAACATTACAAACAACGTCAAACACCCACAAACAACGTGACACAGAGACACTACAGTATTGCACTAAAATGACAGTGATAAACGCACTGCAAGATGTGATAATTGCACAAGCCTCAATGCACAATTTGTTTAACTCTATTCGATAAGAGGATAGACATTTTCGAAGATATAAAAATAAGTAAAGTAAAAAATAATAAAAGTCACACTCAGCATCACATATACCGAGGGAGGGTGTAAATAGTGTGCTGCACATATATACCCAATAGGAAAGATTGCATACGTTGTTACCTCATGAGGTAGAATAGTAAAGAGAAAACCACAAACTTACTTCTTAGAAGTAGAATATAAAAGAATAAAAAAAAAAAATCCTAAAATAATAAAATCAAATACAAGAGCTTGAGTGACAATTCCTCCTTACGTAGAGGACCTCCTCCTATCATCCTTTGGGATGCTACAACCGTGAGGTAGAGCTGGTTGTTGTTTAACACTTTCAGTGCCACGGCCCTTGGGCAAAAGGTTGCTTGCTGTGCCACATAGGCCGCAATGCATTTTAAAACAGTCATATAATTTCTTTAATAATTACTATGTAAACACTGAACACGCACAAATAACGATGAGACTCTCTTCTATCACCTGCAAAAAAAAGTTTATTGATCCCATTTTCCGTTCTTTAGTTATGAGCCGGAGAAGATAGCTTGATCGAACGAAAAACAGAGCTTTTTTTCTACGAGCTGAGATAATGAGCCTTTTGTGAAATTAAACATTTCAAGCACATCACTGACTCTGAAGCTAATTTTCTGATGTAGTCACACCTCAAAAATAATTTCCTTCAATAAAACAGTGAAGGCAAGGGAATTTTGTTTGGAAGAATAATATTTTTAGCTGAAACCAGCAGCGCTGGCGCCTGCATGCGCTGCTGGTTGCAGCTTCTTGCTGATCTTTTGCTGCTGGTGGGCATCGGATATTCTGGCTTGCGTTTGCCAACCCTGTCCTGCTGTCTGGGTCTGTGTTGTGTACTTGGCTCTGCGTGCCCACCTCCCCCCCTCCTCCTCCCCCCCTCCCCCCGTTGTGGGAGGAGTGTCTCTCTGCTCTGCTGTTTTCTCGTTTTCTCTGCCTGTGCTCAGCACTGAAAAAGTCAGCTAGATCCTGCTTTTTTACAGCCGCGTGTACCAGCTCCCATGCTTCGAGTTGAGAATAATAACAAATCCACGGCTGATCATGTGTTGCAGCGGACACGGAGGCTGTTGCAGCGGACATCGAGGTGCTCAATTGTGATAGCAGATTGGCTGCTGCAGGGGCACAGCTAAACGTTGCTTCAATGAAGCCGCTGCATACGGACGGATGCGATGCGATTTCCTTCCCCCCAATGACTTCTTCTGTGTGTTTCACTCCACGTTCTCTCATCTGGAGAGCGCTGTCGCCACCTAAGGGTTCTGTAAAATAGGTTAGACACATTCAATACCTCTGAATATTGTAAGAGGCGATGTAAGAGGCATAGATCGACACCCCCCCGTCAAAAAAAAAAAATCGAGTTATGACGCCATTTGGCGTCGCTGGCACTGTACGGTAAATTTCTAATGACGCCATATGGCGTCGCTGGCACTGAATGTGTTAAGTATTGCTATAGAAGTTTGGAGGAAGGAGAGCTTATAGCGGTTACTCTTCCATTAGGCCATGTGAAGAGGCTCTGGGTTATGGGGCCCCCTGAGCTCTTGGGCCCCTGGGCCTGGGTACGGTAGGCCCATTCGGTAATACATCCCTGCAAACGTGGCATCCCTGGCATGGCTGCATTTGAACGAGCTGTTCAGTATGAAAGACAGTTTGCAGTTTCTATTTTACTTTCTTGACTCTCTCAGATATTTGATGTGAGTGTGACTGTTAGCGCCTGCCGTTAGCTTATTTAAACTAAAACAACAAGAAGTCAATAAGCCAGCCGTTAAAGGTGTGGCTGATGTGTGAAAACTGGATCATAGCTTCAAAACTCAAAAACACTCTTCTGATGCTCTCTGGTGTCGGTACTTATTTTCATTAAAGTAGGCTCACCTGTCTCGAGGGCCAGGCTGTGTCCACTCAGTCTGTCTCACCGGTCTCCAGGGCCAGGCTGTGTCCACTCAGTCTGTCTCACCGGTCTCCAGGGCCAGGCTGTGTCCACTCAGTCTGTCTCACCGGTCTCCAGGGCCAGGCTGTGTCCACTCAGTCTGTCTCACCGGTCTCCAGAGCCAGGCTGTGTCCACTCAGTCTGTCTCACTGGTCTCCAGAGCCAGGCTGTGTCCACTCAGTCTGTATCTTACTTACACTGAATCATCTTTGTCCACTGTGGAACATAAGGCTGTGACTGACTGCTTTCATCTGGTCCTATCCTGTGCAGCATGTTGTGCCTAATTTCTGGTTAAGCCTACAAAAATACGTCAGCGCTGTGGTACTCTTATTAGCAGTGATATTATCTGGATTTTCTTCGACCATGCTGACAGGTTTTCATGCAAATCCAAAATCTGTCTTGAGAGATTGAAAGTTATGTTAGCGATCTTAAGTTCCGAGGTCACAGTTCTCCACCAGGTTGTTTTTGGGAACCCTTGTTTCCTCTCTCCAGGTGGAGTCCATGTCAAGGCTGCTTTAGGAATGTGGCTCTGGTTCATTCTTCGGACATGACCGAGTCGATGGACCCGCAGATCTGTTTGACCTTTATTCATACATGGGGAGTGTCACTGAGAGCACTTCTCTCTCTCTTTTTCAGGAGCGCCCTGTTCACATTCACACACACATTCACACCTGGAAGCTGACCAGTACAACCACAGTCTGACCTGCTGGCCACTGAGCAGCTCCACTAGAGTGGTTGGGGTTAAGTGCTGGGACACACCAGAAGCGTGTCTGAAGCAGCATGTCACGGAAGCGTCAAATTCACACCAGACCCGTTGTTTTGCTCCGCGCATCGCTCTGTCTTGCTCTGCATCAGTCACAACTTGTACTGACTTCATGCCTGGCTGCACGTGGCCGCTTGCGTCACACGTCAAAAATAGAGCCGATGCCGAAACTCTCGCTGCAGGATGCGAGATGCGTCGTGAGGGGACGCCATGTACCGCCATGTGCCGTGGCCGGTGTGATCGGTCTTCCCTGTTAACAAGGACACCAAAATTAAACTCTGCAAGGCCAGGCTTCCCTGTCGGATAGGCTTCTGGTGTGTTCGGGGTGTTAGGGCTTTGCTCAAGGGTGCCTCAGTGGTGGTAATGCAGGACGGACAAGCGCTGATTTTTCACTTTCCCCACCCAGATTTATAGGGATTGAAGTGATGACCTTCCAGTCTCAAGCTCGCTCTAACCTTTAGACCACCACAACAGCACCACATTGAAACAGCACCACATTGAAACAGCACCACATTGTAACAGCACCACATTGCAACAGCACCACATTGCAACAGCACCACATTGAAACAGCACCACATTGAAACAGTTTGTGGTTTTGTACAGATCCTCATTGGAGAACTTTTCTGATCTCCCGGAGACATCCATAGTGGAATGCATTGATCTTTTTCATGTCACTCTGATAGCCTGGGTAAACCCAGCCTCCACGTGACCTCTATGTGCTATCGGTCATGAAGAGTCTGGAGGCTGGGCTATTCAGAGCGATTTCTGGCGGACGGTGAGGGGCGGGTGTACCTCCCTTGATAGACCGCTCCATCAGCCAACCAGCTTACTAAACAGAGCACATGCGCAGTGCAACAGATGGCATCATCACTCTGCGCCCTTTATTATTAGCAAAGAAGCTAACACTACACATTCAGTAGTGATAGCACGCGATGGCTACCACTAATGTGAACGATTTTTGCAGGTTTTGCAAGAAAAACCTTCGTTTTATATATAATAAAGATTCATATTTATCTCAGTGGCCTGGACACATTTACGCCCGTGATACCGGGCGAAATGGTCTGTGTGGTTGTGTGGTGATTAGCTAATGTCTTTGTAGCATTATGATTATGATTTAATTCATTATGGAAGATAAATGTTGGTTTTACAGATGCAAATAATTTCGTAAATAGCCTTCATGTAAAGTGACGCTATCGGCAGACCATTTGGGCTCTATAACGTTATGTAATGTGACAATCGCATTTCAATAAATGTAGTTTTTGCAGATTTGTTTAATGCTCTTCTGTATTGGACATTTAAAGCTGATACACACTTGTCTTGAGGTAATTCCACCAAGCTCGATCAGTGAATATGGCAAGCTAATGTGTCATTGCATTTATCGATAAGAGTATAACACTTAACACAATCAAATGTGTAGTCACTTTTTCACAGCAATACTGTACAGTCCAGCCCACCATGGTATGGGAAAATAACCGTTATTTGAATTATATTGAAATATATGTTGCATGGTGTAGTCTATGTAATGTGTGCCGAATTGATACAGATATCACCATATTTCATTTCAATAAATATAAAGCATTTGAAGCAGGCTGCTGGTCGGTTGTTTCTGCCGTCGTCATGTCCTCTGGTCCAATCTTCGGTTGGTGTCGTGTCCTCTGGTCCAATCTTTGGTTCGTGTCATAGTTTGTGTTCACTCGACATCAACAATCTTTATTATATCACATCTGATCATTTTATCCAACCTGCCTCTGACCAGACAACTAATGAGCTCCTTCTGCGATCATATTGTGATACATTCAGGTAGCCTACATGATTTACCGAAGTACATAGCACAATAACAACAAGGCTATTTGTTGGCAATGTTTATTGAGAAAAGCATTAAAACAAGCAAACAACAATATAATTCTCCGGTCACTGCCAGATAGATCACTGGCAGATAGATGCGTACAAATAGTTCAAAACAAATCTCTCAAAGTCTCAAAACTGTTGGCATTTGACTTGTTTTATATCTTATGATGTTGCAACAACTGATCATCCACAGTATTAACCTGCACAGTAGCCTAACAGGTTAACGTTATAATCTCAGGAGAGATTGAGTAGGCTAAATAAACCATACACATGAGAATTACCGTTAACGTTACAGCATTTAATAACGTTCATTTTCCACAAATCCTTTGATCGAACGACACGTGTTATTAATCAATGGCCGTTTGTTTACCCAACACTATGCTGTGCAGCATGCAATAACGTTTTTAAAACATTAACACCTAACTTCTGCTACTCTAGAATGTTAGTCCTCATGTAATTGTCACGGGTGTGTGCGTGACTGTGAATGATTGTTTTCTACTGGGGAGTGGTGCTGGCCCAAACAGCATACAGACAAGGATGGGAAGTTGGAACAAATGAGTTTTATTACTAAAATACAAAATGGAAAAAATGTTCCTATTTAAAAGAGTCCAGCGTCCGTGTGGCAACATCCAGTATCTGCTAGTCCCTGCTAGTGCCGAGCAACTGCGTTGTCTCCCTCTCGTCCGGTTCCCCGTCCTCTCCTGACGTCTCCAGCTGACGATGAGGGTATAAAGCAGAGCAAGCCTTAATGCTTAATTCCCCAGAGAAATGACAGTTCAACAATGGTAGAATAACTCACTAGGACTGGTATTTTGGATGAGCCAAGTTAAATAGTGGATAAATGCACTGCAACCCAATTCACTGCAACCAAGTTTATCTCGAACAAATGCAATACGTCTATTGCATGTAAATCACTCGAACTCAATTTGCACGACACGCCTTAAGGGCTCCTCCTCGTTCAGTGTAGTAGTGAGCTATAGTAGTTCCACTGAGCGTTCTTGTTACTGTAAAAATGTCTGGGGTTAGGCTTGCGGGCAGACCCGCGTCGTCTGTCCACGGAGCTGGTCACAATGCAAGATAAAACAATAAAAATGGACTTAACTGAAGGAGGGGGGAAGCGCACCTCCACCCCTCCGCTTTCCCACGGCGTGTCTCCCGCTGTCGCTCCTGTCCTCTCTCCCTCGCAGCTTGTGCGAGATGGGGTCGCAGTGTTCCTCCGGCTGTTCCCACACTTCCAGGCTCTCAGGTCGGCTCGCTCTCCCGCTGCCACAAGCTCTGGCTCCTCGTGTTTCTCCGGCGTCCGTCCCAGGCACAGCTGACACACTGACTCTCGGTTCGTCTGGAGGAGGAATGGCAGCTGAAACAAAAAGAGACTGGGGAGCTCTCACCCCCACCTGCGGCTCACAGTTCATGGTGGAGCGACTTCCGGGGCCTTCCCCCCCTCTCCCTCTCACCCGTGCATCAGCCACGGTGCGACCTTAGGTACGCGAGGGAGAGGAGGTAGCTTGGCCATCCCAGCCGAAGCCGCTCCCACCAATCTTACCTAAACCGCAGGCAGGGCTGAATACTGCTCCCCAGCTCCGCCATTCCTCCTCTCGACTCGTGCACGTCAGTCCTCCATGTTGTCCATGTATCACGGCTGGCTTCCAGGCTCTGCCTCCACTTTTTCTCTCTCTGTGTCTGTCTGTCCGTCTCAAACCAGCTCTGCATCTCCTAATCAATGGTCCGGAGCAATTGAGGGAACCACCCACAGAGCCCCGTGCACCAATCACAGCCATTGTGCCCAGATTAATTAAGAGTCCCGCGAAAATAGAGAAAACTCCCTTTCCAGACAGTGCCACCCCCAGGTTAACCCTCACACCCACATTTCTACCACACACCAATGCATCACCCTGTGACATAATATTTGACAAATGGACATGTAATATAATCTCCATGTGGATTTAGAGCAGAGGTGGGCAACTATTTTTCATGGGGGGCCACATGAGAAACCCAGATTGTTGCCGGGGGCCGAACAAATATTGTCATGCCGTAACCCATGGATGGGCAACTTTGATGATAGAGAGGGCCACAAAAAATGTCCTCGCTACCAGGTTTTGCTGAGGGCCGAATGGCGCCAGCGTGAAAAATTTGGGGCATTTGAAGCCAGGTTTAGAGGAATAACTCATTAGCGCATTTAGCGGCGAGACAACAATAACAATAACGAACTGACAGCTGTTTTCACTTGAATTTTCTCAACGTAGTTATTTCCCTGCATAGCCATAGCTAGCTCCGTAGCTATGCTCTTGAGAGATCAAATGCTAATGGCTAGTAGTTCTGCAACCGGCCGCAGCTGTTACACATCATTGACAAAGACGCACTCTCTGATTGGCAGATCACGGCAGGAGCTGATGTTGGCAGTCACGCGGTCACTCATTGGCTGCGATTTAATTCGCCTCGCGCTGGAAATCGCTCGGAATAGCCCAGCCTCCAGACCCTTCGTAACTGATAGCACATAGAGGTCACATGGAGGCTGGGTTTACCCAGGCTATCACTGTGGACCATGCACCAGCATTCTGAGCAACAGCAACAGCAGAACAGATTTACAACATTTTGGGAGATTCGCATTTTGGGAGATTTGCATATTTGCCATCTTCCCGATAGTAAGATGAGAAGAGCATAAAATGCTTCCATACTGCTCACCTGCGTAATCCAGGTCTCCACAAGCCCTGAGATGCCAAGTTGACTTGAAAGAAATGTAATTTACACCCTGTTTTTAGCTCAAATCATGGTAGCAGGTGCTGCACGATGGTGGTGGTCGGCAGATACTGTAGCTTGTTATTTCTCTACTTCACTCACAGAGAAGAGAAGGATAGTCGATCTTCTCGTCTCACTATTGGGAAGATGGCAAATAGGAGAATCTCCTAAAATGTCGGCGTGTTCCTTTAACATTGCTGTTATACAGTGAGATCTTGATGCACTGCTTGATGCATATCTCTCTCTCTCTCTCTCTCTCTCTCTCTCTCTCTCTCTCAAAAGGGTTGGAGATTTGCAGTGGAGAATTCTGCATGGTATTGTGGCTGTCAATGCTTTTGTTTTTGTTATTAACCCCGATGTAAGTGATAACTGTCCATTCTGCTCACAAAGAGAAACAGTTGATCTCTGCTTTTTAGACGGTGGTGACTGTGTGTCCTGTTTGAACTGTTACAGTGGCTGTTTGGGATGTTTGGGGAGAATCTTTCTAAACATATGTTCATCCTAGGATACACATACAGTCAGGAAAAAGAGTGAAAATGTCAGTAGTTTAATTTTGTTTTGGGTCAAGCCAAAATGGCAAAAATCTACTTCAGCAGAAGGAATAAAGTAGAAGGCTCTTTGGACTTTAATGTAAACATTATTTTTGTCAGGATGATGATGGCCAGGTTGAGAGTGGATTACAATTTCTACAGCATTACAAACAGTGTGGAAGAATTCATGAATATATGGTGCCTTGTGTGTTATGCTCTGTTGTAGAGGATGAGCTGATTTCTGGGCTGATTTTGATCTGATTTATGTCTGTACTCTTTTTTATCCACTTTTTGAAAACAGCGTCATTGTATTTAGAAAGTATTCTGTTTTGAGCAAATCAATGTTTTGAAAATAAATAAAAATCTCTTCATCTCTCTCTCTCTCTCACTGTATCTCGCTCTCTCTCACTGTCTCTCTGCCTGTTAGCCACCTCCCTCACTGTCTCTCTCCCTCTCTGTCTCTCTTCCTCTCCATCTCTCTCTCAGTTGAACTTCCTCTCGTCATGACACAGTTGATTTTCTCCAGCTAAAGTTATTGTAACATCAGTTTCCAGACAGTTTGCAGTCTATTTTACTTTCCTGACTCTCAGATCTTTGATGTGACTGTTAGCGCCTGTCGTTTTATTTTATTTAGACTAGAACAACAAGAAGTCGACAAACCAGCCGTTAAAGGTGTGGCTAATGTGTGAAAACTGGATCACAGCTTCAAAAAATTCCAAAACACTCTTCTGATGGTTTCTGTTGTGTTGTTACTTATCTTCGTTAAAGTAGGCTGGTGTTTTTAGTTGTTTGTTTGTTTGTTTGTTTGTTTGTTTGTTTGTTTTGAGTGAGTGGGTTTCTCTCTTTTTGAATATTTGATGTTTTGGTGTTGTTCCTTGTAAATGATTTAGGAACCGTTCCTTCTGTTTGTAAACTGAAGAGGTTAATAAAGTAGTTTTTGAAATTCAAATTATCTCTTTCTCCCTCTCTCTCTCTCTCTCTTTCTCAGGGTTGAGAGGCACCAAATCGTTGTCAACTAGCGGCAAAGAAGGCCCCCTGTTGCGTCACCTCACTTCACATTTGTGACTGGGCCAAAAAGTTTCTCCTGAACTGCTCCTCATGTCAGATAACTCTCCACTAAAAGGTATTATAACTAACCATTAGTGTCCAGTGGATTTTACTTTCCTGGTTCCATTAAGAGTTTTCCAACATGTTAGTGTTCATGTTCAAATTAAAATCTGCTCAAAGTAGAAGTATAGTTAGTAATTAGTTGTGTTACGTTCTAGCAGCTAGCAATGCTAACAGGAGGCTTTCTGACCATTTCTTAACAAAAACACCAGACTGTAAAATAAGGCTAATCACACTAGGTTCAACATGTATGATGTGGAAATTGTCAGCCTGCTCTCACTGACTTGCTGCTTTAAGCCAGACCAGGCCGATGAAGACAAATATGAAAGATAAAACAATACAGACATTCAAATACAAGAAAGTCACAGAATATAAAGTGCAAAGTAGGCTACATAACATCTGTGTGTGGTGCTGTGTTGTGTAGTTTGTCAAAACTCCACAAATCTCTTACAAAATGGCACACAGGACTAAAAACCATGTTCTCTCTTCTCTAAACGGATTCTTTCCACCAAAACAATTCACACAGCTAATATGTTTATGTCTTACAGAGCATCAATTTTCACACTGCTGTGATCAATTTAAAACACTTCCATCAAAATAGTGTTCATGTATGTTTTGGCTTCATGAGGCCATCTTACATAATCAAATGCATACAATTATGTCAGAATAGTTTCCTCTTTCTCATTTTGGTAGAGTGTTGTTTGTCGCAAAATAGCATTTACTATAGCATATTTGATGCAACACAAATGTTACAGCAACTATTTTAGCAAAACTCAGTATAATGAGAAACACTACAAAGAAGAACATGTTAAGACGTTCTGGGTATGTAATAATACATCAGTGCACAGATACAAAAAGGTAACAAATTGAATATATATGTTACTGCAACACAAAATGTCCAGCTGACTGGAGAAGTCACCTGAGGCCTCTTCATCATACTCTGACACATAATTGAAGTGTTTTTCCAGGTGAGTTTGTCCAGGTGAGACATGAGGGAGACCAGTTGGTATAATCAGGGTGTTGCATTTTGAAGGCCAGTGTTTTAAAGCTGATCAAAGTGTGCTAAATGATGCCATTTGTGTTTAGAGTTTTGCAAAAAAAAATAAAAAAAAAATAAAATAAATAAGAATGTGCTTAGAGTTGAGGAGTTTGGAGTCATGCTGTTGATACATGAGCTTCAAGTTTTCAGAATTGTCTGCATAGGAGGACTATAAAATAAGGCGAATCACACTAGTTCAACAGGTGTTGTGGACTGTAAATTCATAATTAATGCCTACTTAACACTCCTATTTGTGTATGTATTCTATATATTGGACTGCACTTGCAATGCTGTGACTTGTCTTTTAGATATTTTCCTTTTATCTCTGAATATTGATATGACCACTGCATACTTAAGACACTAAGACAGACAGACTGAGCCAAGGAAGACAAGTATGAAAGATAAAACAATACAGACGTTCAAATAAATGAAATGTCACAGAAAATAAAACAATGTGATCAAAAGACAGTGAAGAAGAAGTGTATAACTTTGTGTCACATGCTCCACCTCAGCAGGAAACGTGTCATTTTGTGACATCAGACAGATTTTAGATCCACTCTCTCTCTCTCTCTCTCTCACACTCTCTCTCTCTCTCTCTCTCTCTCTCTCATTGAATTTTGAAGCCATATAAATGTCTCCTCCTTCACGTGTGTTGCTCTGCTGTTTAGTTCACTGTAGATGATGTGGTTAATGTCTCCATCTAGTGGACAAACAGTAGAACTACATTATATTAGATATAATTTACAGGTACTACAGCATAGTGATGCTATATCTTACCGTATGTACAGTGTTATTGACAGTGGACAGCAACATATACAGATTATTATTATTGTATAAATGTATAATGCTACATAGGGGGCGAAGTGGACAGAGAAAGGGGGAGTGTACAGTATTGACAAAATATGTACAGCTGGTTGTATGTACTGTACATTATAAATATAGTAGTCTGAAATGTGTGTACAGTTGGTTACGCTTTAAGCTACGCCTACGCATATAGGCATCGCTTCATGCACGCTATGCGCCTATTTGCGTTCACACAGGGCGCCACACTGAAGCCCGCTCTGCGCTACGCTGATCACATGGCTTTCGACTTGTGACAGTGTACTGGAGAAAAACACATATTCCCATGATGCCTTGTTTGTATACAAGTATTGAAATTGGCTATAATGCAAGTTAATTAAACGTTGAGTGGAAAAAATCTTCAGCCTATTTAACTTCGACATGCAGTTTTAGAATATTTATATAAAAAAAATACCCTACAAAAGAAGTGACTATGAGTCAACACCATGAGTGATACATGCATTGAGACAGGGGGGGTATATATACATCTGACAGAAAAGACGTTAATATAGAGGAACACATGAAGGACAGCTCTCCTACTATGCACTCGTTAATTCGCGCTCCACCCTCCCTTTTGGGCAAACTCGGTAGAAAATATGGCCCAAGTCCGTCAGAAACAACAGCCAATAATGTGATTAATAATATTTTAATTTGAAATTGGTTGAATTGTGAAAATAAACAGGACACTCTTTGCCATTCTTGTTGCTCACTTCCTGCATAACTTGACAGTTCAGCGCGCCTAGACGCTGAAAAATAGAACAGACGCCTAAACGATAAATGCAGCACAGCGTAGGCGCAGCGAGAGCGTGGCTTCAGCGCAGCGTGGCAGCGGTCTGTGTGAACGCTCTCATCTGTTAACAAAGACGCCTAAATTTTATGCGTTGCTTAAAGCGTCGCTCTAGGCGTATGTGTGAACCCGCCGTAAAGCGATCTTCCCAACGGGCGTTAATTTTGCGGTTAAAGGGATAGTTCCGTTTGTTTGAAGTGGGGTCCTATGAGGTACTCTCATACAGTCAGTGTACTGGGTAAAGCACTCTAAACGCATCATGCACCGAGATAGGAGAACTGCACTCCAGCTGCAACAGGCACAGAGAGCTGTCTGCTGAGTGTAGTCTTGCTGGCCAGCCTCCTCTCCCTTCCGTGAGAGTCGTCTGGCTGCACGGAAACAGGCTACTGGGATAAGCCCTCCCCTGCTCTACAGCTGCTCCCCATTGGAGTGACTGTTTCAGTCACGGCCAGATTTCCGCTCCCAGCTTATTACAAACTCTGTCATTGGCTCCGACCATGTCAATCAGAGCGGCTTCCGCTCCCTCCTCCCTGTGTTTTGCTGTAAATAGTGCCCTGCCGCTTCAGTGAAAACAACAACGCTAACTAGCTAGCAAGCTAACGGCAGAAACCTACACGCTAGCTCGTTGCTACACGCTGAAAATGGCAAGTTGGATTGTTGGAAACTATTTTCCAAGAACACTGCCACCAAGCGCCGCCCATCGCAATTTCACAATGGAGACCTGCGCTGCCAGACTCTTCTGACGGTATGGGAGGGGAGGCTGGCCAGCGAGACTAGCTGAGTGTGAAGGGGGCCATCAGCAAAAACGTAAAAAAAAACAGAAAAAATACATAAAATGCTTCCATACTGCTCACCTGGCGTAATCCAAGTCTCCACAAGCCCTGAGATGCCAAGTTGACTTGAAAATATATCATTTACACCCTGTTTTTAGCTGAAATTGTCACTGTAGCAACGTTACCTAGTTGTTGTACTTTCAGCTGCTAGCTCCAGTGACGATTTCAGCTAAAAACAGGGTGTACATGACATATTTTCAAGTCAACTTGGCATCTCAGGGCTTGTGGAGACTTGGATTGCGCCAGGTGAGCAGTATGGACACATTTTATGTATTTTTTCTGTTTATTACGTTTTTGCTCATGGCCAACTTCACACTCAGCAGACAGCTCTCTGTGCCTGTTGCAGCTGGAGTGCAGTTCTATCTCGATGTGTCCAGAGTGCTTTACCCAGTACACTGTATGAGAGTACCTCATAGTGATGTGTCCAGAGTGCTTTACCCAGTACACTGACTGTATGTAAGTACCTCATAGTGATGTGTCCAGAGTACTTTACCCAGTACACTGACTGTATGTAAGTACCTCATAGTGATGTGTCCAGAGTACTTTACCCAGTACACTGACTGTATGAGAGTACCTCATAGTGATGGGTCCAGAGTGCTTTACCCAGTACACTGACTGTATGAGAGTACCTCATAGTGATGTGTCCAGAGTGCTTTACCCAGTACACTGACTGTATGTAAGTACCTCATAGTGATGTGTCCAGAGTGCTTTACCCAGTACACTGACTGTATGTAAGTACCTCATAGTGATGTGTCCAGAGTACTTTACCCAGTACACTGACTGTATGTAAGTACCTCATAGTGATGTGTCCAGAGTACTTTACCCAGTACACTGACTGTATGAGAGTACCTCATAGTGATGGGTCCAGAGTGCTTTACCCAGTACACTGACTGTATGAGAGTACCTCATAGTGATGTGTCCAGAGTGCTTTACCCAGTACACTGACTGTATGTAAGTACCTCATAGTGATGTGTCCAGAGTGCTTTACCCAGTACACTGACTGTATGAGAGTACCTCATAGTGATGTGTCCAGAGTGCTTTACCCAGTACACTGATTGTATGTAAGTACCTCATAGTGATGTGTCCAGAGTGCTTTACCCAGTACACTGACTGTATGAGAGTACCTCATAGTGATGTGTCCAGAGTGCTTTACCCAGTACACTGACTGTATGAGAGTACCTCATAGTGATGTGTCCAGAGTACTTTACCCAGTACACTGACTGTATGTAAGTACCTCATAGTGATGTGTCCAGAGTGCTTTACCCAGTACACTGACTGTATGAGAGTACCTCATAGTGATGTGTCCAGAGTGCTTTACCCAGTACACTGACTGTATGAGAGTACCTCATAGTGATGTGTCCAGTGTACTTTACCCAGTACACTGACTGTATGAGAGTCCCTTATAGTGATGTGTCCAGAGTGCTTTACCCAGTACACTGACTGTATGAGAGTACCTCATAGTGATGTGTCCAGAGTGCTTTACCCAGTACACTGACTGTATGAGAGTACCTCATAGTGATGTGTCCAGAGTGCTTTACCCAGTACACTGACTGTATGTAAGTACCTCATAGTGATGTGTCCAGAGTGCTTTACCCAGTACACTGACTGTATGAGAGTACCTCATAGTGATGGGCCCAGAGTGCTTTACCCAGTACACTGACTGTATGTAAGTACCTCATAGTGATGTGTCCAGAGTGCTTTACCCAGTACACTGACTGTATGAGAGTACCTCATAGTGATGTGTCCAGAGTGCTTTACCCAGTACACTGACTGTATGAGAGTACCTCATAGTGATGTGTCCAGAGTGCTTTACCCAGTACACTGACTGTATGTAAGTACCTCATAGTGATGTGTCCAGAGTGCTTTACCCAGTACACTGACTGTATGAGAGTACCTCATAGTGATGGGTCCAGAGTGCTTTACCCAGTACACTGATTGTATGTAAGTACCTCATAGTGATGTGTCCAGAGTGCTTTACCCAGTACACTGACTGTATGAGAGTACCTCATAGGACCCCACTTCAAACAAACTGAACTATCCCTTTAACGCTTTTCAAAACCAGGCCTTATTCAGTGCACCGGGATGCACCTCCGTGGTGACACAGCGCGAGCTTCGCTGTCTTGCCCTTCTGTCTGCTCCTTTCTTTCTCCTCACCTGCTCGCATGGAGAAACAACTCTATACCTGAATATTATTCTCCGGGGCGTACAAGCAGGCGAGGAGAAAGAAAGGAGCAGACAGAGGGGCAAGACAGCGAAGCTCGCATTGTGTCACCAGGATTCCCCCTCTCTCGTCTCATCAACAGCACTGTGCTGGAGATAATTCTTCCATGTCCCAAAAGTGAAAGCAAGAAGTGGCCAAAACAGAGGGACCGAATGGGAAACTATCCATCAATCAGCTAAATATATATAGAGTTATTTCCATGTTGCCAGACACTATTGACAAAAGTTTGAGCCTCCCAGCCGGCAAAACAAGCAGTTTTATTAGCGAACGCTATTGTTTGCGTTGCCTTTGCGCTGCCTTTGCGGGCTCTTATTGCTATCTTCCCAGCGTCTAAGCCAGTGGTGCCCAATTTGGGGCCCGCGGGCCAAACTTGGCGCTCTTCTTTTTTTTGGTCCGCCACTGATTTGGGGGTAAAAAAAAAATAAAAAAAATTGCAGGCCAGGCCACCGGGCAGTTGCCCGACGTGCCCGATTATGCAGTCCGCGCCTGAATGGAGATGTCGGGACTCTTCTATCTACGATTAACATTAATTTTGTGCAGCTGGTATTCTCTCTCCCCGACTCTATCACACGGGTGTGAGGCATTGCTATCTGAGGATTGATTGCTCCTGATTGGTTGGCTGAATCACCTGGTTGGGGGCTGAGCTCTGATATTTGATCCCTCCCCAGTCAATGGCTTTACACCAGCTCAGCAAGATGGACAGATCATCATCACGGCAGTCACACTGACAAAAGAAAGTTTAGGACGGAGGGGCAAGACGAGTGTTTTTTTACCGAAGTAAATTCGACAGCGGTTTGTCTCATTTGCAGACAGAGAGTGGCTGTTTTGAAAGAGTACAATATACGTCGCCACTACGAAACTGATTTTCAAAGTACCTTGAGGATTTTTCAAGTTGTGAATTAAGTCAAATTTCTCTCTTGATTACAAAGGTGGAAAATACAACTGTTTTTAACTGGGTGTTTACTGATTAAATGTTTAAGCTCCCCACAAATGCAGATGTTTTTTTTATATATATAACCAATTGCAAATTATTACAATTACCAAACAGATAAAAAGTAGATTATTATATTGAAATGTTATTTTAGATTTAGAATGTTAATTTTCTATAAAACACAATACATTTTTGACGTTTATTTTTGGCCCTCAGCCCTCCACCCAGATTGAGTTTTGGCCCTTCATGGGAAATAATTTGGGCACCCCTGGTCTAAGCTATCGTCTGCCTCCACCGTCCAGTTTTGCGCTGTGATCACAGGTGTAGGCGTGGCCCAGGCGTGTCAGTGGGCCTCTAGCCTATCATGTGTCTCGCGCAAGTGTCATTTAGCACTGTGGGGAAGATACCGTTAGTATGTGCTCACCGCAAAGAGAGGTTTGGGAGTTGCCCATTCCAAAATAGGCGTTCCAACGCAATGTGATCTGGTCTTAGCGCAAACGCAGACGTACACCTGAGCGCAGACAGTCTCCACATCTCCGTGCAGTGCAGGAAATCCTTGCTTGGATCCATTTACGCACGGCATGGATGTCACTCTCCACTCGCGCCTGCACACACTCTTCTCTCCTCGGAATGCCACGTTGATTTTCAACTATAGCCTACATTGCAGAAAAAACACATCTTGATTTAAAAATGAGAATTAGTTTGTCATGGTTTTATTAGGCTACATAATTCTCGACCATACAGGTTTGTGGTGTGAGGTAACAATAGATTGCTTTTGAGAAAGTTGTGATGGTGTTGTGCCAAGCTGCCTCTCCCCACCTTGGCCGGCCCAAAACAACCAGGGCACCGACCCACACCCACCCCACCACCAAGCCTGCATACCCGTCCAGCTCCCACCTTCTCGGGGGAGACCCCCCTCCAGCACCCGGCGCACACAGACTCTCGCCCCGCCAGACCCTCGATCCCCTAATCCAATTCAAAACGCATAATTTCTTTGCACAACACCTGTGTCCAGCCAGTACAGTAACCTCTTTCCCTGCGCTTATGGCAGCTCAAGTCCCTCTCGCCATCAAGCAGACAGTGACGGAAGCATGTGTCTTTATGTGCACCAAGGGAAAATGACAGACTAAATTGGTGGGATTCAATGTATATATATTAATAGAAACGAATAGAAAATAGCTGATTAATAAAATGTGTGCTGGTGGAATGAAATTCAACTTCTTCAAATAGAGCAGCATCACTCATCACGGCTCTCAGTACGCTGCGTAATTATGCATGCAGTATATTACCGCAGCGGAGATAGAAGAGAGAAAAGGGATAAGCATACAGACGTTTTCTCTCTCCCTCTTTCCCTCTCTCACTCCCTCTCAGTGAAGGAGGAAGCTGCTGACCTGACGCTGTGGTTTTATGGGCATGACCACACCTCCACTATGCTTTTGGGCATAAACACGTGAAGCGCAGTGGGCCGACACGCCCACAATTAGGGCTTTGCGTCGCAAAAAGGGCGCTAACGCAAAATTACCGCCATCTCTAAGATAGAGCCCTTACTTGTGTCTGCATGCTCGTCTGATACAGATTTCTCCCTCTCTCTCTCACTCTCTTGCACTCTCACTCCCTCTCTCTCTCTGTCCCTCTCTCACTCTCTCTCCCCCTCTCTCGCTCTCTCTCACTCTCTCTTTCACATCTTTGCCAGTCATCTTCTCATCCCCTCCTGACAGATGATTTTTGCTTCTAGGGCTTTTCTGACCGGACTGGAGTCGCTCCGCCGATCGGAGCTTGGAAGGGAATAATGTGATTGATTGATTTACTGGAGATCACCAATCCAACACTTGGGAATCATTATACGCTTAAAAAGGTGTGGTTAAATGGTCAGTGCCGCGCATTCTGGCGTTTAGCGTCAAGGAAAAATGAGGGAATGCACGTGACCCCACCCACTAATAGCGCTGTGCCATGCCATAAACGCAAATTTAAGGCCAGGGGCAGAATAGAGCCCCAAATGTTCACAGACAGCCAGAGCTGAGCAAGGATTAAGGATTAAGCAGTGTGTGTTTTCTCTGTCAGTGTCTCCACTCCAGGTGAAGGCAGGACGTCTCTGGGAGTTGATCTGGATGCTGTGAATTCACCAGGCAAACATCTTCCAAGGTAACATGACTGTTTATGATGGATATACTAGCTGACATTGTATCATGTGACTGTTGTAACACCAGCTGCTAAAGTCTTTCAAATCACCTGCTCTTTGCGGATGGCCTTCATAGTGACATCATATACAACCTGTGTTCTCTTTGTGGTCATGTTTTTTAGTGGGGGGTTTTATCTGGAGTAAACCCCAGGTGAGCACGAGGAGAACAGGCAAACTCCACACAGAAGGGCCTTTTTTACGACATAACCCACCTGGACACCAGACAGCGAAGACATGGGGAGACTATGCCCCCAGGGTTACCGGCCCAGGCAGGAATCGAACCCACAACCTTCTCGCTGTCGGGTGACAGCATTACTACTGCAAGATGAGAACCCACATGACAGCTGGACAGAAGCTAAGAGGTAAGAGGAGGATCTATATTAATCCGTGAGGCAGTAGCGTTGGTCGATGCCATCTGAGGGGACACACACTTGGTTCACACCAGAAGCAGCGCGTCAAGGAAGCATCGAGCAGCAACTTTATCGTGATTTTTGGCAAGGTATACACACCTTATGTAGCCCCGCCCACTTGTTAGTCTCTCAAAACAGACTGTCTCTTCTACATAAGGTTAATACACACAGTTGAACAATATGTGATAGCATTGCAGTAGATAGTGGCCTCTAAATGTATTATCACTAGATGCATAACCTCATGCAAAACACTCTTTTCAAACCTTTTAGTCAAGGGCCTTAGGGAGATATGAGACTAAGTTTGTGCCAATCAAGTGTAAAATAACCAAATTTGGGCCAAAAGTAGCACAGGACATGCTCTACTGATTTAGCGAGGCTCATTACCCAAGCCAGTGACCCGCAGGGTCAACATGGCAGCCAGATCCAATATGGCTACCGCCCGGTGTCAAGGCCGGGCCCTTTCTCAATAAGGGTTCTTGTGTGTTCTTGTGTTCTTGTGTCCCTGTGAAACGTCATCAGTCGCAGCCCAAGTACTGTTCCAATGCAAAGTTCACATTCGCCAAGAACGCTTAAAATTCCCGGATGTGTTCTCGACATGCCCACTTTACCAAGGATGCTCTGCTTGCTGACTTGTGTCAACTTGGCAAGGCACGTATCCCAGCATTAATTTCTGCATAAGCGGAGGCAGAACGCAGCAGAGAAGACGCCATAAGCTCCGGAAATGTTTTACAATTTAAAGTTTTATTTCATCACTAAATTAATTTCTGATGACTTTTGATGCCTACAAGCAGGGTAGTAGGTTTCAATATTTGCCACTTTATGAACATTTATGGTGAAAAATCTATTTGTGTAGTACTGCAGGCGGCCTGTGCGCTGCTATTGCGCAATACGGGATGGTGGTGCAGTGGTAAGCGCTGTCGCCTCACAGCTCGAAGGTCCTGGGTTCGATTCCCACCTGGGACGCTGTGGGCGCTGGAGTTGTGACCCCCCCCATATCTTCAGTGCCTACTGCCCAGGTGGGCTATCTCGTCGAAAGGGCCTTTCTGTGTGGAGTTTGCATGTTCTCCCCGTACCCCCCAGGGGGTTCCTCCCTACATAACCCCCCACTAAAAACATGCAGAAGATAGTCATCCGACCAGTGACGACAACATCTGAAGTTGGTCCAATGATGGTCCAATGAAGGTCCCCGGGCGCTGGAAAGAAATAGCGACCTAGGGGGTCAGTGGCCTGCCCCCTGGAGGAAAGGACAAGACTGGATGGGTCAAATGCAGAGGACATATTTCAGCATGAGTGTGTGTAGTGGCCCCATGCATGTGTTGTAGTGTGTTTGTGTGACAATAAAGACGGGCTGGGGTCTGAAATCGTGTTTTCAATACCCTCAAGAACGCATCGTCTCAAACTGCCAACAGTGTTATGTGTGCTTGTGACCTAGCAAGTTCATTCTTCCAAGCATGACTAGCAAGAATGTTCTCCCCAAGAACACAAGAACAAGAACACATTCTTGGTATTGAGAAAGGGCCCCAGTGTAACAGTTTGGACTTAAAAGGCAGAGAAGCAGGCTAGGCAGTTAGCAGGGAAGAACAGGTGTTTATATGGTAGTTTGGAATGTGGCTGGTGGTAGGTCTGCAGGCTTGGTCTGAGGCAGGAAGGCAGGGTGGAGATCCTGGGCAAGGAGACAGGGAGAAGGTTAGGACCAGAACAGCAGAACAGAACAGAATAACAACAACTGCAAGAAGTTCTAGAGAAGCTGGAGACGTCACTGACGTGTACATGAGTCTATAATCCAGCGAGGACTGGCTGTTGGGCTGAAGCTTATATAGGCAGGCTGATTGTGATGGCAGGCATCATGCCACACACACACTCATACAACACACATAAGGAAGAGGGAGACAGACTAGGGGGCAGATGAGGCTGAGGGCATGACACACTCATACAACACACACACACACACACACACACACACACACACACACACACACACACACACACACACACACACACACACACACACACACACTCATACTCATACAACACACATAAAGAAGAGGGAGAAATAGGGGGCAGATGAGGCTGAGGGCATGACATCCGGAAAAGGTTTCCGCTATCACTTTTGAACCAGATGAGCTAGAAATGCAAACCTTGTGTCTATTATTTTTTTGGTCATTAGAAACACGGTGAAATGCTTATCTTTACGATTGTGTGTTTGTGTGTGTGTGTGCGCGTGCGTGTGTGTGTGTGTGTGTGTGTGTGTGGTGGGGGGGGTGGGGGGGGGGTGCGCGAGGGGGTAATTTGCATATTTCCAAGATGGTGGCTACCTGAAAATGAGTTTTACCTTAACCTTTGCCTATTTTGGCAAACTTGCTGTCTGCTTTTTGAACATTAGAAACACATTGGAACACTCAGATTTATGGCTGAATCTATCTAGATCAGGGGTTCCCAAACTTTTCCATCCAAGTACCACTATGTACAAAACCAACTTCCCCAGGGACATCTTCGACTGCATATACCCCCCCCCCCCCCCAAATTGAATTAGCTGATTAACCATGCAATAGCAGCAGAAAGGCTAAATGACAATATAAGGCTATTAGCTGGTTCAAAATGGAGACACACACACACACACACACACACACACACACACACACACACACACACACACACACACACACACACACACACACACACACCTGCCACCGCTGTGAAAAAGAGGACCCCTTTCTAAATGTTTTTTTTTTCCCTCACCAAAATTTTGCCTAAACTTAGAGTGTTATTTAGCTACTTTCCTGACAAACTATAGCATGACATGGTTGGTACAAATCGATTCATTAGGTCTTCTAGTTTCATAGGATACCAGAAACTTCACTCTGGCTTCAAAACTGAGCCTGCTGCAGTTGCTGAAAGAAAATGTTCAAAATTGTGATATTTCCCAAATAGTGCAACATTTCCAAAAATCGGCCCAATCCGGCTACTCCCAGGGTTAATGTGTATTATGTAAAAACTGTTATTCTCTGGCAGAGCACCAGGCGGGTGGTCCACGGACCACAGTTTGGGAACCAATGATCTACATTGTAGAACAGTAATTTTCATATTAGGCTATGGCTACCAATATGAACACTATCCCCAAGCTGGGTTTAAATTATTCAATTTTTTTTAGTTCTCATCATCTTATTGATTTTATTGCATTTGATTTGGATTGGATTTTATTAGATTTTGAGCAGTATATTTTAATTGTTGTGTGTGTTTCCTTTTTAATTGCTTATCTCATTGATTTGTGATTGTTTTGTTTAATTCCCCTATGTCCTGGCTATAACCATGCTATACCTACAGGCTTTGACTAGTGCACTTTAACCATGCACTACTTACACGCACCCAGGGATCCACTCACCAGTACATATTCCACACAGACATGTTCTTAAAGGACCGCATTGGAAACAAGCTTTTAGCTTTATTGTGTTTTTATCATTTTGATAGTGGTGGGCGGGCCTATGTATATATGTATGATATGTATATATGTGTTCATTGTCAATAAAGTATTCAATCAATCACTCAATCAATCAATCAATAATCAAACAATAATTTTCACTCACAATACTTTTTCACAGAACATTTCTCCCAGCTTACTTCCAGTTGCAGTGTTTGCTAGTACAATAACTGACAGGACAAATATGATAGGTTAAAAACTGTTCCCTATAGCAACACAGTTTTGTGAAAACTGTCTATATCCATATCCAGAATGGACCCATTTCACAGCAACCCTTTTGAGGTGGTAAAAGCAGGAAGTAAAGCAGCTGTACACTAATACCATTAATTATGCTTCCATTCTGTTTAGGTGTTCCAGTGCCAGGTGCCCTCATTAATGCTAATGATTAAACCTGATGCATTATTTCCTGCTTTACCACCTCAAAACGTTGCTCTGAAATCATATCATCATCTTGGCCCTCATTGTTGGTACAGGCACCCTCACATCCATACATATGGAGGTGCAATGGACTCCAGCTTTAAAGCATTTGCAGCACCCACTACATGACTTGTTGCAGCTGCAGCAGGGGAGGACGGCACAAGCTTTACTGGCATCTGCAAGATGGCTCCAGTAGAAGCTGGCCTACAGCAGTGCTCTTTTGACATGCTGGATCATTGCAGCTTGGGTTCCTGAGGGACTTGCTTCTGTTTGAGAAAAGCTGCTGTCTGGTTTCATCTCTTTGGCTGGAGCCACAGCTCTTGCTGTACATGATGACCATATGCTCCAGTCTGTACATGGACATCTGAGTTGATCTGTTCGCTCCAAGGTGTGGGCGACCTATCTAATTAATCTGTGTGTTATAAACAAACAAAAAAGACTCGTCACCTGAACAGCTTCTACCCAAAAGCAGTCACAGTGGTACATCGAGAGGACTGAGTGAATGTAACTTACCGTATTCATACTTTGGACTACATACTCCATGGTTGCGGCCATTGTTGTATAACGTCAGACAACTGATTCCCAGCGTAGTCGGGGTAAATTTTCCCCCCAAAGTTTTCAAGTCGGAGCTGCCGTCTGTGTTTTTAGTGACTTTGAACGGCTGTACCGTTTCCCCCAATTCATTGGTGATACTAACTAACTGGGCGACTGTAGCTCACTGTATACTGTACGGAGAGTGCCGGTAAAGGCATTGTGTATCTTGGTTATGTGGGTGATATGGCAAATTGACAATACTCCCACAAAATTGGCGTATCCCTTTAACAATAATAGAACATTGCTCTTAACATTTTTCATGTAGAGAAAGTTTGTAGCTATAGATGTTAGCCTTTGCTGCTAACTGTTTTGTTATTCTTCGGCTGCTAGTTCAGTGAGTTTTGCTCGTACAGTGATCAGACTAATACCACTGGAATATGTGGATTTATCAGCTTTCATTGGACATCTTGTTGGACTTACTGGTGCAAACAGAAAAATCCAACCATTACTGCGACCACTGCGATGGTACAATAGTGTATTTCCAAACAGGTACCATATACAACAATAGCAGCTGTTGAGGAAGAGGAGAATGTTTGTCCTTCACTCTCCTCTGACAGGTTTTCTTTCTGGTTCTGGGATTTGAACCGGTGACCTTCTGGTCAAAATGCTGCTTCTCTTCAGGTTCAAACTGCACTTCTTTTGTCTCTCCTATTTCTATCAGGATCCAGAAAGCAGACTCCCCTGGGCCCAGATGTTGTGGATGGGGGCCCTCTGCTGAGCAAAGGTAAGACTTTAATCAGATGTTGTCTGATCTCTCCTGAGAATCGGACTCAAGTCATGAGATCTAAAATTGGTCCGGCATGGGCACCTAACTGTGTGTTGAATGGGCAAAATCTGAACAGGCTGTGAGGTTTGGTTTAGGATTAGTTAATTCATTAGTTCTTTTTTCTCTAACTGCATTTTGCTTTGGCATCCTACCTGTTGCTCCTCTGTGCTGACACTGGTAACAGTAGGGAACATAGAGCTGAGGGAACATATGGCTGAGGGAACAAAGAGCTGAAGGAACATATTGCTGAGGGAACATACGGCTGAGGGAATATACAGCTGAGGGAACATAGGGCTGAGGGAACATAGGTCTGAGGGTACATATAGGGCTGAGGGAACATAGGGCTGAGGGTACATATAGGGCTGAGGGAACATAGGGCTGAAGGAACAGAGGATGAAGGAACATATAGGGCTGAGGGAACATATAGGGCTGAGGGAATATATAGGGCTGAAGGAACATTTAGGGCTGAGGGAACATATGATCTGAGGGAACATATAGGGCTGAGGGAACATTTGGTTGAGGGAACATATAGGGCTGAAGGAACATATGGCTGAGGGAATATACAGCTGAGGGAACATAGGTCTGAGGGTACATATATGGCTGAGGGAACATAGGTCTGAGGGTACATATATGGCTGAGGGAACATAGCGCTGAAGGAACATATATAGGGATGAAGGAACATATAGGGATGAGGGAACATATAGGGCTGAAGGAACATATAGGGCTGAAGGAACATATAGGGCTGAGGGAACATAGGGCTGAAGGAACATAGGGCTGAGGGAACATATGGCTGAGGGAACATATAGGGCTGAAGGAACATATAGGGCTGAGGGAACATATGGCTGAGGGAACATATAGGGCTGAAGGAACATATAGGGCTGAGGGAACATATGGCTGAGAGAACATATAGAGCTGAAGGAACATAGGGCTGAGGGAACATAGGCTGAGAGAACATAGGGCTAAGGGGACATAGGGCATATGTTTCCTCAGCCCTATATGTTCCCTCAGCCATATGTTCCCTCAGCCCTATGTTCCCTCAGCCCTATGTTCCTTCAGCTCTATGTTCCCTCAGCCATATGTTCCCTCAGCCCTATATGTTCCTTCAGCCCTATATGTTCCCTCAGTCCTATATGTTCCTTCAGCCCTTTATGTTCCCTCCGCCCTATATGTTCCCTCAGCCATATGTTCCTTCAGCCCTATATGTTCCCTCAGCCATATGTTCCCTCAGCCCTATGTTCCTTCAGCTCTATATGTTCCTTAAGCCTTATATGTTCCCTCAGCCCTATGTTCCTTCAGCCCTATTTTTCCTCAGCCCTATATGTTCCTTCAGCCCTATATGTTCCCTCAGCCCTATATGTTCCCTCAGCCCTATGTTCCTTCAGCTCTATATGTTCATTCAGCCCTAGAAGGATCATAAAGCTGGGGGCACATAGGGCTGAAGGAACATATAGGGCTGAGGGAACATATGGCTGAGGGAACATAAAGGGCTGAGGGAACATAGAGCTGAGGGAACATTTAGGGCTAAGGGAACATATGGCTGAGGGAACATATAGGGCTGAGGGAACATAGGGCTGAGGGAACATATGGCTGAAGGAACATAGGGCTGAGGGAACATAGAGCTGAGTGAACATATAGGGCTGAGGGAACATAGAGCTGAGGGAACATATAGGGCTGAGGGAACATATAGAGCTGAGGGAACATATTGGGCTGAGGAAACATATAGGGCTGAAGGAACATAGGGCTGATGGAACATATAGCTGAGGGAACATACAGGGCTGAAGGAACATAGAGCTGAGGGAACATAGAGCTGAGGGAACATATAGCTGAGGGAACATACAGAGCTGAGGGAACATAGGCCTGAGGGAACATAGAGCTGAGGGAACATATAGAGCTGAGGGAACATAGAGCGGAGGGGACATAGAGCTGACGGAACATATAGGGCTGAGGGAACATATAGGGCTGAGGGAACATATAGGGCTGAAGGAACATAGAGCTGAGGGAACATAGAGCTGAGGGAACATATAGGGCTGAGGGAACATATAGAGCTGAGGGAACATATAGAGCTGATGGAACATATAGGGCTGAGGGAACATATAGAGCTGATGGAACATAGGGCTGAGGGAATATATAGGGCTGAAGGAACATAGGGCTGAGGGAACATACTGTATAGGGCTGAGGAAACATATAGGGCTGAAGGAACATAGAGCTGAGGGAACATATAGGGCTGAAGGAACATAGAGCTGAGGGAACATATAGGGCTGAATGAACAGAGCTGAGGGAACATATAGAGCTGAGGGAACATAGGGCTGAGGAAACATATAGGGCTGAAGGAACATAGAGCTGAGGGAACATATAGTCAAGTCAAGTCAAGTCAAGTCAAGTTTATTTGTATAGCACATTTCATACAAAGAGGCAATTCAAAGTGCTTCACATAAAATGGTTGACAGGAAAATAAAATAAAAGAAGAGAATAAAATGGACATTTAAAAGCATCACAACAAAACTTTAAAAAGAGTATAAAAAGTGCATTAAGCAACAGGCGCAGCAGCTGCAGAAAGAGCTAAAAACTTATAGAGGACACATTGGGTTTGCATAGTAGCTGTCAGCAGTTAAAAGCGACGGTAAACATAAAAGTATTTAGTCTATTTTTAAAAGTAAGTAAGGTTGGGGCAGATCTGAGGTCTTCAGGCAATTTGTTCCAGCTAGCAGAAGCATAGTGGGTAAATGCAGCCCTCCCATGATTTGTTTTGATCCTAGGGACAGTTAATAAGCTGGACCCTGTTGACCTAAGAGTTCTAGACGGTTCGTAGCGTGGGAGCAATTCAGCTATGTATTTTGGGCCTAGGCCATTAAGTGATTTATAGACTAATAACAGTATTTTAAAATCTATTCTATGACACACTGGCAACCAGTGTAAGGACTTAAGAACTGGAGTGATATGATCAGCTTTCTTAGTCTTCGTTAGAACTCTAGCAGCAGCATTCTGAATGAGTTGAAGTTCTTTTTTGGAGAGACCAGAAAAAAGGCTATTGCAATAGTCTAACCTACTATGAAGGCGTGAATTAGTTTTTCTAGATCCTGTCTGGACATGTATCCCCTAATTCTTGCTATATTTTTAAGATGATAAAAAGCAGATTTTCTAATTGACTTAATAATAACTCCAAGATTTTTGACTTGATCCTTAGGCTTCAGGGATAGAGACTCAAGGCGTACAGTGATTTTAAGCCTTTGTTCTTTGGGGCCAAAGACGATCACCTCTGTTTTGTCTTTGTTTAGCTGTAGGAAATTCTGGCACATCCAGTTATTTATTTGATCAATGCACTGGCACAATGATTATATGGGGGCATAGTCAGCTGAGGAAAGAGTTATATACAACTGGGTGTTGTCTGCATAGTTATGATAGGCTACTTAGTTTTATAGAGCTGAGGGAACATATTGGGTTGAGGGAACATGGGGCTGAGGAAACATATAGGGCTGAAGGAACATAGGGCTGAGGGAACATATAGGGCTGAAGGAACATAGGGCTGAG
The DNA here is from genome assembly GCF_964638095.1 of Poromitra crassiceps. NCBI lineage: Eukaryota > Metazoa > Chordata > Actinopteri > Beryciformes > Melamphaidae > Poromitra > Poromitra crassiceps. The sequence goes on along the minus strand of NC_139625.1, from coordinate 93,803,260 downwards.
GGAACATATAGAGCTGAGGGAACATAGGGCTGAGGGAACATAGGGCTGAGGGAACATATATGGCTGAAGTAACATAGGGCTGAGGGAACATAGAGCTGAGGGAACATATATAGCTGAGGGAACATATAGGGCTGAGGGAACATGGGGCTAAGGAAACAGAGCTGAGGGAACATATAGAGCTGAGGGAACATGGGGCTGAGGAAACATATAGGCCTGAAGGAACATAGGGCTGAGGGAACATATAGAGCTGAAGGAACATAGGGCTGAGGGAACATAGAGCTGAGGGAACATATAGAGCTGAGGGAACATATAGAGCTGAGGGAAGATGGGGCTGAGGAAAAATATAGGGCTGAAGGAACATAGGGCTGAGGGAACATATAGGGCTGAAGGAACATAGGGCTGAGGGAACATATAGAGCTGAAGGAACATAGAGCTGAGGGAACATATAGAGCTGAGGGAACATGGGGCTGAGGAAACATATGGGGCTGAAGGAACATAGGGCTGAGGGAACATGGGGCTGAGGAAACATATAGGGCTGAAGGAACATAGAGCTGAGGGAACATAGGGCTGAGGGAACATAGGGCTGAGGGAACATATAGACCTGAGGGAACATGAGGCTGAGGGAACATATAGGGCTGAAGGAACATAGGGCTGAGGGAACATAGGGCTGAGGGAACATATAGGGCTGAAGGAACATAGGGCTGAGAGAACATATAGAGCTGAGGGAACAGGGCTGAGGGAACATATATAATAGGGCTGAGGAAACATATAGGGCTGAAGGAACATAGGGCTGAGGAAACATATAGGGCTGAAGGAACATAGGGCTGAGGAAACATATAGGGCTGAAGGAACATAGGGCGGAGGAAACATATAGGGCTGAAGGAACATAGGGCTGAGGAAACATATATGGCTGAAGGAACATAGAGCTGAAGGAACATAGGGCTGAAGGAACATAGGGCTGAGGAAACATATAGGGCTGAAGGAACATAGGGCTGAGGAAACATATAGGGCTGAAGGAACATAGAGCTGAAGGAACATAGGGCTGAGGGAACATAGGGCTGAGGGAACATAGGGCTGAGGGAAAATATAGAGCTGAGGGAACATAGGGCTGAGGGAACATAGGGCTGAGGGAACATATAGAGCTGAGGGAACATAGGGCTGAGGGAACATATAGAGCTGAGGGAACATAGGGCTGAGGGAACATAGGGCTGAGGGAACATATAGAGCTGAGGGAACATAGGGATGAGGGAACATAGGGCTGAGGGAACATATAGAGCTGAGGGAACATAGGGCTGAGGGAACATAGGGCTGAGGGAACATATAGAGCTGAGGGAACATAGGGCTGAGGGAACATAGGGCTGAGGGAACATAGGGCTGAGGGAACATATAGAGCTGAGGGAACATGGGGCTGAAGGAACATAGGGCTGAGGGAACATAGGGCTGAAGGAACATAGAGCTGAAGGAACATAGGGCTGAAGGAACATAGGGCTGAGGAAACATATAGGGCTGAAGGAACATAGAGCTGAAGGAACATAGGGCTGAGGGAACATACTGTATAGAGCTGATGGAACATAGGGCTGAGGGAACATATTTGTTTTACTTAGGTGGAGACCTCATTTTCATGTTTTCTCCACAGAGTTGAGCAGCAAAGGACAGAAGTCCCCAGTGGTCAGTCTGTCCAGGAGCATCAAACACACCTGGACTCCACAGCTGAGGTGTGTACATGTACAACAAGTCAGTGTGTAATCAATGTAACTAAATTATAATTACAACTGATCTCATATCTGTTTAGAAACACTCAAAGAAACGATAAACACAGGGACACTGTCTTCGTTGTTTGTTGTTTCTGTGTGTGATGTGTGTATTGTTGATGTGCTGTTTTATTCTATCTTGGATGGCTCATTCTGGGCCAACCGTGTTTTTACAAACGAGGACCACAATGGAAACAACTCATGGACTTTATTATGTTTTATTCCTCAACAATTTTAATACCGGTGTCTTTATCTGTTCATTTGTATTTTTAACAACTTTCTTAAATCAATCAATCAATCAATCAATCAATCAATCAATCAATCAATCAATCAATCAATCAATTAATTCATTCATTCACACCAGTGAAAATCAATAGAGCAGCACAATGGCTTGTCCGTACTATGAAATATGATGGTGCCGGGGCCACTGTTGTCGTGCAGTAACACATCATCACATCTGAAAGTTTGGGTCAGTTGTGAAGCTGAAGAAATGCATAATGTACCGGATACTGTGTGTTTGTAATGAAGGGGAAGATAGTATCAGACAATAGAACTTATATCACGATTACATTAACAATGATATTCTTGTGATTGTGAATATTTCTGTGATTTTACCAGGGAGCAACGATGGCGACGGATAAAGAGAAGGTAGAAGACATGATGGCAGGTAGGTGAAACGAGCAGACTGATGCTGAATCTAAATGTCCACCCTCCAGACTTGTGGACTTCAGTCGTACTTAGTGTGACATTATAATTTATAAGCCGGTAAAGCCACTTTTAGCCGCCTTTATTTCTATAGAGAGCCAAAGTGAACGTCACTTCCTGCCTCTATCATCGTACCAGCGTCTGAAAAAATATGAATGGTGAGAGACAATACTATTTTGATCCCGTTTGAATTGTGCCATGAGCTCCACATGTAAATTTTGTCCATTTAAAAGAGAACTGTGTATGTCAAGAATGTCACAGTTTGTCCTGAAACCGAAATGTAAGGTTTCGTTTTGTCAATCGACTGCATCTCTCGTCTTGCACAATCACACCATCAACAACCCTTATGTGACTGGTTGTGCGTAGTCTTTCTCATTTATAACTTATACTGTAGTGCAGGGGCACTCAATTAAAATCCAAAGAGGTCCAGTTAGAGAAAATTTCCTCAAGCAAAGGTCCGGAACATTGTAACGTAGCTTACGCTATGATTTCAGTGCCATTGAACTCAATGATTGAAGTAGCCTAATGGTACAATGTCTGTATGTAGTCAACAACTGACTGTTAAATCAAAATAAACATCAACAATGCTTATTTACAGTTTTCATATTTAACTGGATTAATTATACATAACTAGCCTACTATAATAAATAAATTCTCTTTTCTCATTTCAAGTAAAATAATGCATTTAAAAATAACATACAACAGAGTGCTTTGGAAAAATGTGCATCTTAAAATGAAGTGCTTAAATTTAAGAGAAATAAGTTTCCCCTTTCCCCATTTCACATTTAACACTCTCAGCCAACAAACAACCTTTTCTCTTGAGAGAAGTGAGCTCCCTATCTATCTATCTATCTATCTATCTGTCTGTCTGTCTGTCTGTCTGTCTGTCTGTCTGTCTGTCTGTCTGTCTGTCTGTCTGTCGATCAACCTTGCATGCTGTTGCGTTGGGCAGTGAGTGTGCCCTGGCGTGTGTGTGTGTTTGCTCATGTGTGGCGCTTCCATAGACCGGTCAGGATCGCACCGCACTTCACACGAGACATACTGGTTTTAATCTGCCCGTAAGAACAATGAATGGACATGTAAGAGTGGTTTCTTTTGAGCACACCACGTGAAATTACTATCTCAATATCTCTCGCCTCGCGTCGCCTCCCCTCCGTCCGTGTGTCAAGCAGCACCACTCGAAGCAACAGAGAGAAACGATTCGCTTATTTGATTGGCCGAGTAGCATCACGTGTGATGATTTACACTGCGTGCATTGGTCTGTGAGCTTCCTGGCAGATAAACCAGTAGTACCGTAAATACTATAAAAGCATGTGCCGGTTAAAATAGAAACGCTCCGTGAAAATGTAAGTTATCAATGATTTGTAGGTTGTAGGGCTCGGTCCGGATAGGACGGTGTCTCGGTCCGGATGCGGACCGGAGTCCGGACTTTGAGGATCGCCGCTGTAGTGCCACAGTTTTACCACAAACCATTTTTATCCCCCATTGGTGCTCATTTTAATTTATTTATCCTGGTTGCTGCTCCACCCTCTGACGATCTGGGGAGAGCCGAAACTGGCTCCATGCTTCCTCCGAGACATGGGCAGTTAGCCAGCCGCTTCTTTTCACCTGACAGGGGAAGCTTCACCGGTGGGACATAGCACGTGGGAGGCTCACGCTATTCCAATGAGTTCCTCTCCCTCCGAACAGTCGCCCCTAACGACCAGAGGAGGCACCACTTCAGCGACCAGGATATTGCATGTTTTGGTGTGGGGTTCCTTTATGAAGGAAACCCCCAGGGGGCACGGGGAGAACATGCAAACTCCACACAGAAAGGCCCTTTTGACAACCCCACCCGGGCAGTGGGCACTCGAGGACATGCGGACGGGCACGCACTCCTTCAGCGCTCACAGCGTCCCAGGTGGGAATCGAACCTCACATCTAGCTGTGAGGCGACAGCGCTTACCACTGTGCCACCATGCCCCCCAAACTTGACTTGGAAAGTTATTGTTTACATTGACAAACATGATATGTGTCCCCCGTGGCACAATTCAAACGGGATAAAAAAAGTATCATCTCCACCGTTCACTGCCATTTGTATTTTTTCAGATTCTGGTACGCTGAGAGAGGCAGGGAGTAATGTTCACTTTGGCTCTCTATACAACATGTAGGCTACACACATTCATATACAGAAAGGTTTGTAAATAAGGACCAGACTATGGCTAAATTGGGTATTTCTCACATCCCGCAAAGTCTGCGAGTCTGCAAGTGCAGTGGAGTCCTGACATTTGCATTCAGCTTAGTGATTTGGGGCTCTAATGCAAACAGAGGGACCCAGGGTCCCATCCCAACATTCACCTTTTACAACCCATCCTTTCAATAGGGCGAATCTGTGTGATATCACAACAACAACAAAGTACTTCCAGGAGCCTGTACTACGAAGCTAGTTTAACAGATCCGCGATAAGTCCCTTTGATCTGGTTTGACTGAACAGGATCAAAGCTATCTAGTTAACTGATACTACGACACTGGTTTTCTACTAGGTAAGTGGACCTGGGATCTGCCTGTGCACGCGCACGTTTTTCGCTCGTGCACAGGCGCGCGTCCACGCGAAAGAGGTGCGCTAGCCAATCACATTATGAACAGCTGAGTTGATCCACGCCCACACCCATTTCCACACCCATTTCCTCATTGAATGAAAAAGCGCAGCCACAGTGGGATCAGAGATTTTAGCGGATATTTAATGTAACCTATGGCAGAATGAAAATCCGCGTTGGATATAGTTGGGGGAAGGACTGTCTAAAGCTGCCGCTTGTATTCACATCAGTCATTTGATTTACTTTGATCAGCGATTTCTGTCTCCTACAGCTTTGTGCGAGTGTAAATGTACATTAAATGTGTAATCTCAGTCTATAAATTTCCACAATCTGTAAGCCTATTTAGACCATAGATTTAGAAAGCATGCTCAATGAATAATGATCTCTATCACTCATTATGTGTGTGTGGTTGCACTGATCGAATAATTCATATATAGGCTATAATAATGATATCCTAATATAAAAGAGAAAACTGCTGGACTGAATTGAGACGATGCGGGCATACTTTTCATTGATAAAAACTAGCCTATTTTTGCTCATATATTGGCATACAGCCTACAGGACACAGTTCCAGCTGAAACATGCAAGAAGCCTGCATATTTAGTATTGGGGCTATCCCATATTTATCCCATCTATATTATATGTATAGGCTTTTCTGGCATGTAGGAGAATATCACCCTCACTCCATTTGAGGCTCCGTTTAGCCTATGATATGCGCTGCGGTGATTAATAGTGATCATATTTCTCCACGCATAGTTGAGCTGTTAAGACATAAAGTGGTAAGTAGGCTTAATTTAATTATGTAGCCTACAGAGCCACAAATGTTTTTCTTGTTATATTCTCAGTTGACTGCAATCTATTTTTCATATGGCGATCTTATATGAACGGTGAGTGACTCCAGAGAGCCGATTATATGGGTCTGTCATGGATTTTGATCTTATCCTCTGAAGCTAACCTGGTCGCGACCAGGTTAGCTTTGCAGCGTCAGTTGCCATGGTGATTGAAAGTTAACTTGCTTTGTAGTACGGCTAAACCAGGTTTAAACTCAAACTTACTCAGATAAGGCATTAAACTAGCTTCGTAGTACAGGCTACAGGCACCACTGCAGCAGAAACTATGAAATCTGCTGAAAAGCTGTGCCAAACAAACATTAATGTCTCACAAACTATACATCACAACACTTATTTTGACTTTGTGAGTGAGAGTAGAAGTAGCTCAAGCATCTGATGTATATAATGTACTTTACCAGTCAAAAGTTTGAACACACCTTCCCATTCACTTAAATGAGAAAGTGTATCCAAATATTTAACTAGTACTGTATGTAGTGCTAAACAGGACATGGAACATTTGATTATGTGACTCTAGTTCATTTGCATTTCACCTCAGACAAGACAGGACACTGCTTTCATCTCTGAAATGTACAGAGATTTGCTAGAAAGATTAACAACATTTCACCTTTTCATCAACTAGAGTGCTGCTTGATGACATCACTATGTTGACTGTACAGTACAGTAGTGGAGTGTTGCTAGTAAGGATTTTGAATGTTTTATGAATCAAAACAACCACAACAGAAACACAACAGCCCTGTGAGCCTGTTGAATTTGAGTGAGTTCCTGCTCCATAGGCTCCCACATTATAAAGGTTGTAACAAGCATAAAACATAAACTGGGATTTCTCAAAGAGTACTACAGATAAATGAAAGCTGAATTAAGGTGATAGAGTCCTAAAAGTGGTGACTTATTTAAAGTTTAAAGGTATACTATGCAACTATTTCATTAAAAATACTTTTTTAAATCCTTATACATAGGTTTACCGGTGCTCTCTCTCTCCACATAAACACAGCCTCACTCAACCACATAAACACAGAACAAAACAAAATAATGTTGCACCACAAAAATACACAGGGCACAGCGTCTCTCTACATAAACACACTGCCACACTATTATCTGGGCCAGAACTGATAATTTTGAGGGGAAACATTTGTATAATTATGTTTTTTAAATGAAATAGTTGCATAGTATACCTTTTAAATGGAGTGTCTAGCTTAAAGTATAGAATAGTTAGAGTTCAGAGGGCATGGTTCCACCATGAACTGCTGTTTAAAACAAACAGCAGTTGCACCCGGAAGTATAGCCAAATTAGCCAATCCATATGTTTACAAACATGCTGATTCATCCTATAGGCTACATTACCTTCAAGTTAGGGCTGTGCACATAGGCAGTGCTTCTGGTTCTAATTCTGGTGACAGTTGATTTGTTGATCAAAAAATTTCAACAAAACGTCCCTTTTCCATTTTTGTTTATCTGCACCAGAGAAGCATTGCTTCATGTTTTTATGTCTTTGGCAGCAGCTGGAGCAGTGGCCAGAAAAATAAGCTCAAAGACAACAGTCATTATTTTGATAGAAGTGACATAGCCCACTGCCACACAAGCTGCCTGAGCAGAGGTGTGGCCATCACAAATAATTTCTACAGCAATACAAATGTCTGTTTATTTTAAATGGATGAAAACAGGTTAATATTGGCTTAAAAAAAACTAATCTAAGGAATTAGATCAAGCAGCCATAGAACATAATTATTTAAAGCAAATATCAAGAAAAGTACAAACAGCCTACTATTCCACCTAGCCTAACCTACTCGGCTCCCCCAGCCTTAAAATCTGACGATTGGATTATCTGTGATTTAGAAATATTGATTGATGGATTTCAGACAGTAACATTTTGGAGATAGAAAATAAGCAGACATAAACATTGTTTTCAAATGAAAGCCTTCATGTTGTAATCCTTCAGAAGCAAAGTAGCCTGATATAAGATAGTTTTAGCCTTATCCTCACTCAAATCAGCTCATTCTTCATTCCCTTTCTCCTCAGAGAAGCACTTTGTGGATAAACACCGGTTTGAGCTGATCCAGAGAGTCACCATGGTCCCATCAATCTTGGATAAGCTCCTGACTGAGGATGTTATCATGCGAGAAGCCTACGATAACATCATGTCTAAACCTACCACTCAGGATAAGATGAGGGAACTCTATAAGTCACTGAATGCTAGTGGAGATAGAGGCAAAGATATCTTCTATGATATTCTTAAGAAAGTAGAGAAGCTTCTTGCAGATGACCTTGAGAAACCCAAGAATCAAGAAAATGGTAAGTTGGACAGTGATTAACAGTAGAACATCAAAGAGCAAGAAATACTTAATTGGGTGGAAGATGTGGGCAGAAAAACAGAAGGTGTCACTAGAAAGTGAAATTGAATTATTTATATTTGAATTTTAACTGCATTAAAAACTGAATTTGAATCCGATCATTTGAATTTGTAATGTTTAACTTGCAAATTTAATCGAAAAACTGAATCTATATTGTTGTGCAACTTAGTCCGTTGCCGTTCTTCCTCGTGCAAATGATCAAAGTGGTCAACATTTCTGATTCCCACATTCAATAATGGTTCAAATCTATTTTCCAGCTGTAGTTTTTGGGACTGTTCAGTTTCTTTGGTTTTGGTTCAGGTTTACAGAGGTTTGAGGTGTAATCTGGCAGCTCTGAGCCTGAGCTCTAGGCTGTTTTAACTCACTGACGGAACACATTGAAGTGTGTCTTGCAGTCTCTTCTTGTTTGTAGCAGAGCGATCTTCTGTAGCAGGTTATGACAGTCCAGAGTGTCAAAAAGTAGAAGCTGAGACGCTGACAGGAAGGATAGACTGTTTGGTGTCAGCACATCTTAAAGAGTGTGCTAGGTTCATATTAGTTTAATCTCTTACTGCAGGGCAGTTTTCATTTAAAAGTTTGTTAGAGTAGTGAAAGTATTTGGGAGACAGGTACACACGCTTGAGTTTATCTACAGTATATGGGTGTATTTATTTCAGAGAAAACAAAAAATAAAGCTAAACTTAGGAACTTTATGGAATCAGATCAAAGACGACTAGAAAATAATTGAATATGAAATATATTTAATATAAACACGTGATCGCAATTATATGATCATCGGGACAGCACTATTCCCCAGTGAGTGAATTCTCAAATCGGCCTCTAGGTGGGGTGCAGGGTCAGCCAGGTAGTTCAGTGCCTCTGCAGCAGGTCGGGGTTAGGTATCGTGACAAAAACTGATAACAGTTGTGCACAATATAACAATAATACCTGACAGTACCTTCTACAAGACAAGTGTAATGCAGCCGTGTACATGTTGCATCATAACTTTATCCATAACCCCAGTAAAGAAGGTCCAGGTAGCCTGGGTACCTGACAAATCTGCAAGCTCATGTTTGATTTGCTCTAGTGAATTGGTCTGGTGATGCCAGGTCCTCAGGGATATCAGGGCTTTTATACAATCACAATGCATATGCATTGTCTGAAAAGTTTCCCCCGAAGTCGTTTACATACATGAACATAATCAGCAGTAATTGAGAAGTTCAGCTACCTGCTTGGTTAACATAGAAGTTGCCAATGGAACCAGCTAGCAGAGCTTTGTGGGAATCACCACAGTGGGAATGTGTCTTTAAGGAATCTGATCAGTTGCATGAAACTCATGCTTCAGGAATAATAATTTATTCTACAAAAGCTACCTTATACCTTACAACCAGTCAGGACCTGTTTGTCCACCCACCAGTACTGAGCTGAATAGAGTTCATGGGAATGTGTAAATTATCAGGAAATGTTTGCATGACTATTTACTCACATCTGTTGTTTATTCATTCAGAGACTCATGCTGACATCTGCCAACGTCAACACAAATCCAACCTGAAGGAGGAGTTTCAGTGTGTGTTTGAGGGCATTGCTAAAGCAGGAAAGTCAACAGTTATGGATCAGTTCTTCACAGAGCATTACCTCACAGAGGGAGGGACTGGAGAGGTCAATGATGAACATGAGGTCAGACTGATTGAAGCAGCATCCAGAAACCAGAAATCAGATAAACCAATCAGATATGAAGACATCTTTAAACCCTTTCCTGGAAGAATGAAACGAACCAGAACAGTGATGACAATGGGAGTGGCTGGCATTGGGAAAACAGTCTTAACACAGAAGTTCACTCTGGACTGGGCTGAAGAAAAAGTCAACCAGGATATACAGTTCATATTTCGGTTCACTTTCCGAGAGCTGAATCTGATGAAAGATAAAAAGCTAAACTTGGTGGAACTTCTTCATCGCTTCTTTCCTGAGACCAAAGAAGCAGGAATCTGCAGGTTTGACAAGTTCCCGGTTGTGTTAATCTTTGACGGTCTGGATGAGTGTCGACTTCCTCTAGACTTCCAGAACAATGACATCCTGACTGATGTTACAGAGCCTGCCTCAGTGGATGTGCTGCTGACAAACCTCATCAGGGGGAAACTGCTCCCCAAAGCTCGCATATGGATGACCACACGACCTGCAGCAGCCAATCAGATCCCTCCTGAGTACGTTGACGTGGTGACAGAGTTGAGAGGCTTCACTGACCTACAAAAGGAGGAGTACTTCAGAAAGAGATTCAGAGATGAGGAGCAGGCTAACAGAATCATCATCCACGTAAAGACTTCGCGAACCCTCCACATCATGTGCCACATCCCAGTCTTCTGCTGGATCACTGGTAATGTTCTGGAGTCTGTGTTCAAAACCAGTGAGAGAGGAGACCTGCCCAAAACACTGACTGAGATGTACATCCACTTCCTGGTGGTTCAGACCAAACGGCAGAATGTCAAGTTACTTGGGAGAGTTGAGAAAGATTCACACTGTACTACAGAGACCAATAAGATGATTCTCTCCCTGGGAAAACTGGCTTTTGAGCAGATGGAGAAAGGCAACCTGATCTTCTATGAAGCCGACCTGACAGAGTGCGGCATTGATGTCACAGCAGCCTCAGAGTGCTCAGGAGTGTTCACACAGATCTTTAAAGAAGAGTGTGGGCTGTACGAGTACAAGATGTACTGCTTTGTCCATCTGAGCTTTCATGAGTTCCTGGCTGCTGTCTACATCTTCCACTGTCACACAAACCAGGATGAGAACATACTGGACACATTCTTGGGAATTGGGGGAAGAAGAGCTGAATATGGTGATGAAGTTAGATATGGAGACAGTGACCAATCCCTGGATGCTTTTCTGTGGAGAGCCATGTACAAATCCATGAAGAGTAATAATGGCCACCTGGACCTCTTTGTCCGCTTCCTTCATGGCCTCTCACTGGAGTCCAGCCAGAGACTCTTACAAGGCCTGCTCGGTCAGACAAACAGCAGACCAGAAAGCATCCAGAGAGCCATCAGCAACCTGAAGGCGATGGAAACTGATAATGATACCTCTCCTGACAGACGCATCAACATATTCCACTGTTTGATGGAGATGAACGACCAGTCAGTACATCAGGAGATCCTACAGTTCCTGAAGTCAGAGAACAGATCAGAGAAGAAACTCTCTGTAATCCACTGCTCAGCCTTGGGCTACATGCTGCAGATGTCAGAGGAGGTTCTAGATGTGTTCGACCTGGAGGCCTACAACACAACAGTGTGGGGACGAAGCAGACTGGTCCCAGCTGTGAGGAACTGCAGGACGGCTCGGTTAGTCCTGATGTGAATACCAACAGTATAGAACAGTGTAGAGCCACTATTACAGGAACACTCCAAAGACTGCAAACAGTTTTGCAGGCATTCATTTAGGCTGACAGTTATTGAGAGCTCATTTGCAAATTAGACATGTATTTGAAATCCAATTTGAAGGACCAGAATTACATTGGAATGTAATGAAGTGTTTCCTTAATCATTATCTAATTGTACATTTAAAAAGAGTAATTTCAAAACGAATTCACAAATGAAGTATTAATCCATCAATAAATAGTTATTAAATAGTTAGTAAATTTATTTTCAAAATCACCTATTAAACAGTCAATTTAAAAATGTAATTACGAATACATCTTTTAATTGGCCATTTAAAAGGTCAATTCCTTATTCCTATTTGAAATTGCAATTTGAAAATGGATTTGAAAATAGAACTTCAAATTGCGATTTGAAAATGGATTTGAAAATGCAATTTCAAATCCATTTTCAAATCGCAACTCGAAATCCCAATTTCAAATGCCATTTACGCCCATGACTCTCCTGGTCCTTGTCTTTCCAAACTGTGCAAATGAGCTATGTAACAAGGTCTCTGATTGGCTAGAGAGCTTTTATACACTTGGCTTTGTTGTGTATGAACAGGAGCTCCTGCCCACAAAAGAGGCATGGCTTGTAACAACTAGCCAATCACAATGCAATATGGACAGCTCCAGATTTTACAGCATCAGACACGCTTATTTCCTCATTCATTGAAAGCACACATCAAAGTGTTAGCGGAGCTTTACTGTATGTCAGAATCAAAGTCTGCATTGGATATGAGTCTGTTACTGAAGGACTGTCTAAAGTTACCGCTTTGATTCACATCATCAGTCATTTGATTTCTGCTGCCATTTCTGCCTCCATGACCATGAGCATACGCAGCATAGCCTAAAACCTGCATGACTTTTTTGCGAGTAATCCCAGTCTAAATGTCCAAAATCCATAGGCCTGTTTAGATCATATAGATTTAACGTTAGAAATATATGGTCTGAATCAACACAGTGCGGGTGTTTCACCCTGCCACCCTGGCCTCTTGGGGCCTCCCCCAAGATGCCCGTATGGTGTCCCACACGTCACGGCACAGGGGCATGCAACGTTGGGGCTGGGCTGTGGGGGCCTGAAAAAATCCTGCAGTAAGGAGACAGGGGGGCTGGGACTCTGCCCAACCGATGTCCATCTTGGCTACGGCCCTGGCCAACACTTCCCTCTGGTAAGGCTCGCCAGCGGAAACACGGGGCTCCTCCTCAACCTACTGGGCGGGAGTGTGTTCTACCCCCCCCCCCCCCCCCCCCCCAAGGAAAGCAACTAAGTGCAGCCCGGAGCCCCGGTCGCACTCGCGGATGCCTGCCTAGGCTGCTGCGGGGGCCCACCCTGCCGCACTCGCTGTCATAGCCAGTACCAAGACACCTTCAGGTGTAATGGATGGTTTTATCTTAAAATTAAATTCTTTGAGAAAATTGTCATTTATCCAGTAGGTTCGCTGCGAGAAGAAGCTTGACATAGTGTGAGAATCCGAAGTTCGAAAACAAAGTAAAACTTTTTTAACCCCCCCCCCCCCCCTTTCCCTTCACAACTAAAATGGGTTGTGGCTGAATATAATTAATTAATTTAATTTAACTTAGGTTCCCCATGTTCTTACATTAACGTTATATAAGTATCATAGACACTTAACACTTGCGCTGTTTCTCTCTTAATTTAAGCTTCTTCACATTTGCACTACGGGGCAGAGTACTTAAAGTGGTGTTGTTCATTTGTAGTGTTGATGATTAATGAGTCCCCCGACTACCCTGCATTTCGGATATTCCCCTGCAACCCTGCATTTGGGAAATTCTATTCCTATCCTGCTCTGGTGTCTCCTTGCTCAGAGCTCCTCGCAGATTTCTCCTCACTTGGCAGGATAAGAGAGCTTTGAGATGCTCTTCAAGATGATGGACCAAAAACAACTTCCTGTTCACATGAGGATAAGGACCGAGGAGATACCAGATAAGAGAAATGGGATGGACTAGTCTCAGCTCTGAAGTCTAACCCCTTGTTTATTTTTTATTCAGAATGAGAGACTGCAATTTGGACAAGACTGAGTGTCAAGTCGTGGCCTCAGCTCTGAAGTCCAACCCCTCCCATCTGAGAGAGCTGGACCTGAGTGGCAATGGCGTGAAGGATTCAGGAGTGAAGCTGCTCTCTGCTGGACTGGAGAGTCCACACTGCAGACTGGAGATTCTCAGGTCAGACAGTATATTTAATAAAGTACTGATATGAATATTATATGAATATTGTAATTTGCCGATGTCTGTATAGAATCATTCCATCTGAAATCAGACAGGATCCGGTTTTAGAGGCTTAGTTTTCAGTCAAATCTCTCCAAAATGGCTTCCATCTATTGGGGACAAATCTTTCATGTGAGAGTGTGGGAGGCAATACGTTTTTCAATTTATTGCCTCCCAATTTTTCCTCTCAATTTTCAGACCCAGCAATTGAAACAATTATCACATGACAAGCACATGGCAACTTTACTGCACTGGCAAGGTCGTGTAAATTCAAACAATTCCCCAACAGGAGCAAGCACCTGGAGGTGGCAGCAAGGAAAGAGCCCTTTAACAGGGAAGTGTCCTTGGCCAGACCTGTCTCTTGGTGCGTTCAACCCTATGCCACTTGCAAGACTCATCTAGAGACTGCTGTCAAAGGACAGCTGGCAACAAGGGAAGCAGTCCACAACTGATTCAGTATGTTAGGGACACCCACTCATGGCTATACAACAGGAGATGACCCTGGGACGCTAGAAGTCATCATCGAGCACAAGAAACTACCAAAAATCAGGAGCAACATAAGGCTATGAGCTTCAGGTTGCCACAGTCATGTCATAAATCACTGATGAGGTCATATACATTGTGACTTCATCAGTGATGTCATAAACATTTACCTGCTGAGGCTAGTAGCATCAGGGTTGCCGATGATGTGCTGCTGCCCAGGGGAGACCAGGGACAGATTGTAGGGACACAGTGAATGGATAAATCCAGAAGGAGGCAGTAATGCAACATAAAGGATGCCAACTGCCATAAAACACCACAGAAGAAGAAAGAAGCATCAGAAAGGGGGTTGAAGATCCTTCAAGGGAGGAGAAGGTGATTGAGGGAGCCTCAAATTGACCAATACTTCTTGTGAAGTCAGTCAAAGCAGTCGTGTGAAGCACAGGGACAGGATGACCCTGGGATGCTATAAGTCATTGTCGAGCCCTCCTGAGATGTACTGGGTTCATCACTGAAACATCAAGGAAGGCCCACTTGAAAATCCCTGCATGTCAACTCCATGCCACTGACAATGTGCTTACCATCCATTGGCACAAATTATTATGAACATCTTATCCTGTGTTTTCTGAATCTTCCTTGACCAAAGTCAGGGTTAAATAGTCAGGGTTAAGTTAGAGTTAAGTACCCCATCCAACTCAAATTCAGCTTTTTATCACACTTATTTCCAGAGGAACTGCCATATGAAGATATTGTTCCAATAAAAAGTGGATTCTGCATCTAACAAAATATTTAAACTATGCATTCAGGGCCCAAAAATCAGATTTATTCATCTGGTCAGTTACAGAATGTGTTCAAGGAGGATGGACCGATCCTGAGACAGAGGTGTGACAGCCTGTCTGGTTTCAGATGGAAAGACTATACAGCCAACACGATGCTGATCCACATTGACACCATGCTGAAGTCCATTGGATTATGAAACACTGGATTGTTGAACACTTTCAGGAATAGTTTACTTTATAGCTACTTGCTTTATTCTTTATTGTTCAGATTGAGTCGCTGCAGCATGTCAGAGAGCAGCTGTGATTTTCTGGCCTCAGCTCTGAAGTCCAACCCCTCCCATCTGAGAGAGCTGGACCTGAGATACAACAACCTGCAAGATTCAGGAGGGACGCTGCTCTCTGCTGGACTAGAGAGTCCAGACTGCAGACTGGAGATTATCAGGTAAAATCAATTGACAGTTTTTCTCAGTTGATTCAACACATTTATCCAAACTAAGGTATGTTCTCTCAAAACAGTTTTGACTGTTAGTGAGTTTTGTGACTGAGAGGAGATCATCCATGCTCTAATATCCTGTCATTAGATTACTGCACCTCTCTCTCTTTCTCTTAGCCATAATTCACTGTCACATCTCCAGCTGCTTCAGAATAGAGCAACTAGATGTTAACCAATGGGAAGGTGACATCATCGTCATCGTCGTCATCTCCCCAGTTTTAACATTTGTGCTCTGGTTCCCAGTTAGAGAATTCATGTGAAAATGTCATGCAACACATTTAAAGCAGGCTAGTTTTGAATTACATTGTGGCGCTCTTACCCTGTGAGCTGAGAGCCAGCTGAGATCTTCAGCTCCTCCTGGCTTTCCGTCACTCCAGACTCAACACTGAAGTTGGTTTCACTTTAGTCCTCAGGGCTTCCAGACTGTGGAAAGCCTTCCCGGGGGACTGAGGCTGCAGATTCACTCTCTAACTCTTTGGAAAACACACCTTTGAGCTGTTTTTGTGTCATTCTGTGTAATCTTTTTTGTCTGTCCTCAATTCTTCAGCTTGTTTCGCATGTTTATATTTGATATTATTTAAATTCCCTTGTTAGTTTCATAATTTATATCAACTTTATCTTCGCACAAGCATTTATGGCTCGTTGTGGTGCATTTATTCATCCAATCAGCTTACAGCACCATGTGTGAATACATTGTTAGTGGGAATCAAACCAGTTCCCCTGTCAGTGTTAGTGCTCCAGCAGGGCTTCAAATTTGGCACTGGATTGCGAGAATCGCACATATTTTTGCTAATTCCCGCAGATTTGTCATTTATAATGCAGGAGAAGCAATTGTTTGCGCACAAATGTCTATAATGTTAAGCCGACAGAGCGGAATGAACGTTTGCTGAATACGGATGACTGGTCGGACACATTAGAGGGCGGACTTTTAGCTGAACATTACCTCAGGCAGCGGTGTAGCCTCCCCGCTCGGCAAGCAGCATATTTGTTGTGACCAAATATCCGCACATTCCAAGCACTTCATACTCCCAGAGCTGGCGTAATGGCTTTGCCAGTAACATGACAGTAAGAAAGGCAGATGTAGTGAGCAAAGATGGATGATTTAACTGTAATATTCCAGAGCTCTGTCCTAACCAAATCTAACATCACTATTGTGAACACAAAACAAAGAACACTTTGATATCATATGTTTTATTAAAGTGTATCACTCAATACAGTAAGTAAAAAAGCATATGGCTCCTAGTCTGCAGATAAAACACAATGACAAAAGCCATAGTAATTTAGACTCAGGTGTGCATAAACTGCAGGTTAGGAACTTCCTTTTTCAAATACAAAATGGGAAATTATCGCTTATCGGACATGAGAAGCAGATATTTGTTGGTTATAGTATTGGCTCAAAAAAGTGCCCCCAAAGTCTATAGATACCCCCCCAAATCTATAAATCCCCCCTATCTGAAGAACATGAGGGGGAAATTCCCCCCCAGTTTGCAAAGTGAATTTTAAGCCCTGCTCCCGTCAGCTCAGTATACAGCACCATGCAAACAAACTGGACCTGCTTTAGACCAGGCCTCATAAATAGTCTGTCAGGAGAAATAATACAATAATGACATTAGATATAAGGGTCAGTTAGCCTCATCAATACAGTCTGTCAGGAGAAGTAATAAATAATGACATTAAAGTCGAGCTGAAATGAAAAATGACTTCCTATTTTAGGTCATATTCCTGGTTATACATGCACCTATTTAACAATGTATGCAAAGAAAAGAATCACAAAAATCTAATTTCTTTAGTTTTTCAACATCAAAAGTTCATTCATCAAGAGTTCATAACAGTCATCTACAGTTTGCTGAAATCAGGTAGTACTATCAATTTGTTTACCCCATTTCAACCAATCATATCATGACATGACAGCTGTCAATCAGTCTTCATGACTTGGAGAAAATTCTGAGCAGGCAAGATGGCTGCCTAGTGCCTACCTGGGCAGACTTTTCTAGCTCATAAATGTTAATATATTTAGTCACTAAGTATGTAACATACAACATAAAACAAACGGTAATATCTTCATTAATGTAGAATGCAAAGGACATAACTGGCTTGTTAAAGTCAGGAAGGAAGTCAGCCAGGAATATTGTTATTTACCGCAGCTCTTATCGCGGCTGGTCAGACACTTCAAGCCAGCAGCCAGCGCTCTGCCTCGGCTTGGAAATGGCAGTCCCCACGGAGGCAGCCAGGTGCCCGGTAATGACATCAGATAGAACAGAAAACATTTACACATGTCTTCTTGTCCTTTAGGATGAGTGACTGTCACCTGTCAGAGAGAAGCTGTGAAGCTCTGGCCTCAGTTCTCAGCTCCCAGTCCTCTATTCTGAGAGAGCTGGACCTGAGTAACAATGACTTGCAGGATTTAGGAATGAAACTGCTCTGTACTGGACTGAGGAGTCCACACTGCAGTCTGGAGACTCTAAGGTCAGGATCACTGTTACTATTCAACAGACCATTATTAACTGAAAGAATTATCAATATTGTTTTATCACCAAGAACTGCAAACAAAAAATACATCACTGTGTGTGTGTGTGTGTGTGTGTGTGTGTGCGTGCGTGCGTGCGTGTATGTGTAGGCTGTCAGGCTGTCTGCTCACAGAGGAAGGCTGTGCCTCTCTGGCCTCAGCTCTGAGCTCCAACCCCTCCCATCTGAGAGAGCTGGACTTGAGCTACAATCATCCAGGAGTCTCAGGAATGAAGCTGCTCTCTGCTGGACTGGAGGATCCACACTGGAGACTGGACTCTCTCAGGTATGAAGACAGGCAACATCTCCTAGAAGGCTGAGAGTCATCTTTTTTCTGTCACACTGGAGACTGGACTCTCTGAAGAGATCGGGGTCATATTCAGGAGACAGGGGGAGTATTTTGCTACTCTTTGGTATGGGCTTATCAGTTTCGAGGGCATTGCATTCCTCAGGGAAGCACTCTGATTAGGCCCCTTGCACAAGCTGCCTCTCTGATACCCCTTTTCCACCTACAGGAGCCTGGGCTGGAGCTTTGCTCAAAACTGGCGCTCAGTGGGAGCCTGGAGCCCCAGATTATGAACCCCTTTCTTGTTCCACCGCGAGAGCTTTGAACGAGAGCCACGTCATTACGTCATTGGATACGTCGGTAAAAAAAAAAAAAAAAGTCTCTGATGAAGGAAGTGTTGTTATTGCTCCTGGTTTTTCGAGCCTTCATTGAAGCCCAAACAACGCTGGCACAACGCTTCTGTGCTGCTCGTCGTGGCTGCCTTGAACGGCGATTACGTTCGAGAAGACGGGTAATTAACGTTGCCTAATACGTTTTGATTCTTTGTAACACTGAATGGATGCTAATGCTAATGTTAGCTTGTTAGATAACAGTGCAGTCAGAGCTGAGTTCATGCTCACAGCAATTGTGTCTTAACTGACTAAACAGACATATGTTCCGGTTGCAGAAACTGCACTACTTTGTTTTATTTTCGGTCAGACTTCCATGATTTGATCCTTGTATTGAGGGTTGACAGACATTATTGACTTGTATTATCATGCAGTGAGTGTGTTTACACGTGAGTAAACAGGATACTGGAGAACAATAATTTCTCTGCTATGTAGACCTAAGGTTAACCAGGTTTCCAGCCTATGGTTAACTGTAGGCTTACATGGCAGAGAAATTGGTGTTCTCCAGTATCCTGTTTACTCACGTGGATGTAAACAATGATTTCTGTAAAACCTCTCATTTCTCAAAGAATCAGGATAAATGATCGTTTTTGTATTGATCACTCTCCACACAGCATAACATTGCAGACGTTTTCATCCAAAGCGACTTACAACATGCATCTTTACAATCACTACAATAATCTTATGACTGTTATTGAGTTCGGTAGTCTGTTTATTTCACTGAGCTAGGTGTGCTAAATGTTTTGGGATTAAAGTAGGCCTACAATTTGACATCAAGACGTAAGCTGAACTGTTTGTTTTGTATTGTACAGGACTGGACTGGGGAGCTGCAACCTGTTTGCCTGATTCTCATCATTGCCATCAGATGTTTTTCTTCACTTCGTTCTACCTAAATTCAAGTCCAATTTTACTTACATGCTGCTGGAATGTAGGAGTTCCTGTCTGTCCCCATGTAGCCTAATGCTAGTTCCTTGGTCTCTGTTTTATCTTTTAATAGTAATTGCAATGGATTTCTATTTTTTTATAGTTACAATAAATACCATATTATTTAAATGTTTCAATGTTGTTGTTTTACCATTTTAATTGTGAATAACTGCAGGGACACAAACTCATGTTATGGAGAGTGAAAAATGTGACAGATACACAAAACCACCCAGAAATCAAGTTTAGTGGCCTATTTTGGGGTCACCTATGCAAACTAGTCGCTATTTTACATGTGCAGGGGGAGGGCAGAGAGTAAATAATCTAAATGTCAGTTAGGGATTTTCTTTTTAATTTTATATCATATTTTACCCCACCTAAAAAAATTTAGTCCCTTAACTGTACACACAATGTTGATGTTCATGAGTGAAATATATCTTGCCAGTCTATACAATAAGCTTTTCTTAGTTATTTGCTTGCATGTGGATGTTTATGAGCACAGCCACACATTACAGTACATGAACAATTGAAAATACAAGGGGGGGGGGGGGGGGGAATCTAATGGCAGAGATTTTATTTGGGCACAATAAATTGCAAAGTTATTTATGTCTGTAAACACTCCCATCATTCAATATCTTTTAGTAGCCTACTTGAAAAGCCATTACAAAAGTAAAAAAAAAAAGAAGGGTTTGAGCAGCATCATCATTGCTGCATGGCAGTGATGTCACTTGCTTATATAGATGATTTATGACATGGTAAATGGACTGCATTTATATAGCGCTTTTATCCAAAGCGCTTTACAATGTGCCTACATTCACCCATTCACACACCGAAGGCAGCCAGCTGCCACGCAGGGTGCTGGCACAGCCATCGGGAGCAATTCGGGATTCAGTGTCTTGCCCAAGGACACTTCGACATGCGGACTGGAGGAGCCGGGGATCGAACCACCAACCTTTTTTGATTCGTGGACAACCCGCTCTACCTCCTGAGCCACAGCCGCCCCATAAGATGATTCTGCTCTTATGGCATCACTGACATCATCAGTAGAGCTATTTTTAGAATGTAACAGAGCTGGTGTCATTCTTCAGGATGGCATGGACAAACGGTTATTCACAACCATATTGTGTTTCAAGCTTAATATTTTTAATGTGTAGCTGTGATCCATCACCTTGTTTTACTGCATCTATATGCCCTGTTTTTGCACTGTTATACTGTTATTTGCACTATGTTGTAACGGAGCCTACAGCACAAGAATTTCACACGTGATACTTGTACTACGGAGTGATAATAAAAATCTTGAATCTTGAATCATCAGTGCATCTTCATGGTTTGGTCACGCTGACAGTGGAACAGTTGTCTGGTCAGCCTCTGCATCGCTGTGTCTGTCATTTGCTAAAACATAAGAAGACAACCAGTTTAGCATAAAACATACCCAGACTATCTCACAAGTTAGTTAACACACCAAGCTAATATCTCAAATGATTTTCAATAGCAACGCCTGTAGTGGTCATTCTAATCATATTGCATTGGTCTCAAATTTTACAAATGCCCTGTGCTATTTTATTATTAGTGATCAATATCACAGAGACATGGGAGGATTTAAGCCAGTTAGCTCGACCAGCTTTAGCAAAGCAGGCATAATGGAGGGTATACACAGTTTATTCACCTATTTTCAGATCAACTGTATCAATCAATGACTGAGTGAAACAAGGTGGGTAAACTACTCACATTGGATAGTTTACCCACCTCTGTATTTAATACCACTACACCCCTGTCACATAACGTTTTAGGACTTGCTCAGCTGACTACTATTACTGTAAACGCTACATAGCCAGCTGTGAGCTAGCTGTGAGCTAGCTTACGTTAGCAACCAAAGTCACAGCACCTTGGTAATTCAGATTATGCTATGTGCTGTAGCTTGCTAACCCAGCTAGTTAGGTAGCTGTTGGTGGTGAGAGTAGAGTGAGCATGTCCAAAAAGATCGTTTTAATAAACGAGAGAGTGGAGTTTACAATCTGTGGTTAAACAAAGCTAACTAGCGTTAGCGGTCTCTACCTACGTTACATCAGTGACGATGGCTAAAACCTATAAGCAACTTACATGTTGATGTCCTGATGAGACGTCGCCGTTTCTTATGTACTGGAAGCGTGGGCTGAAAGTGTGTTATCACGTTGTGGACATTAAAAGAGGACGACTGAAGGTGTTTATCAGTGTGTTCCGCCATTGTCAAGCCAGAGTTCGCCTCACGTTAGACTGCCCCCAGCCCCTGACGCAGCCTATGACGTAGCGGTGCTTTCATCTGATCCAGGACAGAAGTGGAGCCACTGAAGCACCCATTTCCAGCGCCGAGAGCCAGAGTTTAGGCTGTCGAAACACAAAGAACTGGTTTAAAATTAGGCTCTGGCCCAGCACCGGCCCTGAAACTAGGTTGGTGGAAAAGGGGTATGAGTTTATATTTCATTGGGCTATGTTGGAGTTGTGATCTGCCGCCCCATAGAGCACATTCTTTGTCTCCTTTATCAGCTCATGTTGTTCAGATCAGTGAGGTTTGTGTCATCTGACATCACTGTGCCACAGAACATAGATTTTCCGAGTTATTCAACAGGCTCTGATTTAGCTTGCATAGGATTGGCTGGCCAGCAGTTAGTGTTCAGCAAGAGGAATGGAGGGCGGCCTTGACTCCATCTGTGTTGTTGAGAAAGCTCTAGGAGAGTTTTGGCCCGTGTTAGGTCATCGGCTGGGTTATTCTTTGAGTCAACATATCTCCAGCTCTTTGTGTCAGTCAAAGTCTGAATCTCAGCTATTCTTGTGCCAACAAACACATCTGACAACAGGAGTCAGATGTTAGCCATGTGAGGACTGTTGTGGAATCTGTCCAGAGGGTCACTGACTGTAGTGGAATAGTGAGTTCAGAAATGAGAAGGTTAGCCAGCTGGGCACCAGATAGCTGCACAGAGTTCAAGGCGAGGGATAGATAGCTGGCGTTTAGGGGCTATACAAGACCTGGCCATGATGAAGCTGACATGGGTGTGGTCATGTTTGTCTCTATTGTGGATGTAGGCAACCGCACCATACACACGCTTGGAAGCATCACAGAATACATGCATATGGGATTCTGAGGTGGCTGCGTTGGTACAGGAGGGCAGATAACAGTGTGGAAAGTGAATGTGAAAGGGAGATTTTGCAGTTCCGACTCCCATGCTTGCCATTTCTCCAACAAGCCGTCTGTTTTGATGATGTTATCCCATCCTCTTTCCTGCTTCCATAGATCCTGCACTATGATTTTTGCACGGGTTGTGAAAGGGGTCAGATAGCCCAGAGGATCATATTGGCTTGCCAGCACCTTGTATATATTTCTCATTGTAGGCTGATGATAGATGATGGATCTGTTCTTGTAACCCAGCATGTCAGTGGAGCAGTTCCATTGGAGGCCAAGTGTCAGCTCTTTGGGGTCTCCATTTTCTGAGAACTGGTTTTAGACTTTGCATCTTGTGGGAGATGGTGTATTACAGCTGGATCATTACTCGCCCATTGTCTCATGTCAAACCCACCATCTGCAAGCAGAGGTCTCATTGTGTCAATGAGGGACTTGGCTTCATGAGAGGAAGGGAAACTTTGGAGGCAGTTATCAAGATAAAAACGATGCTGGACAGATTGAAGGACCTCCTCATTTCCTTCACTGTGATCTTGGACATGTTTCTGGACTGCATAGGTGGCACAGCATGGGCTACATGTTGTTCGAAGTGGCAAGACTGGGCTCTTGGTCTAGCTGCATTCCTCTCCATATGAAACGCAGTAAAGGTTTGTCCTCATTCAAAAGGCATACCTGGTGAAACATACCTTTAATATATATACCTGTCTCAATTAACAAATCATCTGTCAACCAACTCTAGTTAATTCAAAACGCCGCTGCTAGACTGCTCACTAAGTCAAAAAAATCATGTTACATCACCGCCATCCTTGCCGCCCTGCACTGGCTCCCTGTACACTTCAGAATAGACTTCAAAGTCCCTATTTTCACGCACAGAGCCCTCCACGGTCACGCCCCCTCCTACATCTCAGACCTCATCCTCCCATACTCCCCTCCCATCCTCCCTCCCTCCTGGCGGTCCCCAGGACAAAACTTAAAACAAAAGGGGACCGAGCTTTTGGGGTAACGGCCCCAAGGCTCTGGAACGCCCTCCCCCTGGCCCTGTGAACCGTCCCATCAGAAAGCCTTTTTAAAAACAGTTTAAAACACACTTTTGCAGACAGGCCTTTGGCAATCGATAAACAATCACTGCTTTTACCTCTTATTTGTCATACAGTATCTGTTGTTTTGTACCTTGTTCTTAATCTATTGTTTTATTGTACTGTATTGCTTTTTCTTACCGATGTAAAGCGCTCTGTGCATTTGTGCTTTGAAGAGCGCTATATAAATAAAGTTTTACTTACTATCTTCACAGATGACAATAGTATGTTGGTGAAATCTGAGTAGAACTCCAAGGAGAGAGGGACCCAGTGTTCGGCCAGGCAGAAGACATTTGTTTAGGTTTTGTCCCATTTGTTTATTTAAAAGGATCCCCATTAGCTGCCCGCCAAAACGACCGCTAGTCTTCCTGGGGTCCAAACACAATACACTATACATTACAAGCAATTGTAAACTGTAGACAGTAAAGTGCAGTAGTAAAATAACATAGTAAAAATGATAAGAAATAGTAAAATGCAATGCAATACAGGAAAATCTGAGAAAAACAGAATAAAAAGCGGTACAAAATAGGATAGAAAAACAACAATAGTTTGGCCAGCTAGTTGTGTAGCTGGCCTATTGCCCAGACATCAACTGATCTAAAAAGACACTGTACTATTCAAAACATAAAAGTCACAGTTGTGTCAAAGTGTTATCACAAGGTGTGTTTGCTGGTGTTTGTGAGTGCAGATGGGATCTTAACTTCCTTTTAAAACCAACCCTCCCATGGATGGAGGAAATATTTCCTTGTAGACAATTCCAGGACATTATAGATCTGTATATGACAGTTTTCTTCATATAGTTGGTGTTAGGTCTAGGCAAAATTAACTGAGCCCTACTCGCCCCTCTGGTGGAGTGGGTGGGAGTACTTGAGCTATAAATTATGCAGTTGAAAAGAAAACCAGGAGTTTGGGTATGAATAACTTTGTGAAAATGTAAAAGTAGGATGGATGATAGTCTCTGCTCAACAGTAAGCCATGTGAGACGTGTATGCATGTCAGCTATAGACCTAGGGGAGCACCCAAGGACCAGCCTAGCTGCCTTGTTTTGTGCAACTTGTAACTTTTCAAGAAGACCTTTAGCTGCGGATGACCATACCACAGAGCAGTTAGTCCAAAATGACGCAGAACTAATGAAGAAACAATTTGGCGAAGTGCCGATGATGTAACAAATGATGCACATTTCCTAGTGATGGCAACAGCTCTACCCATTTTCACGACCACCTTATTGATCAGACCATGACAATCTGCAGTCGAGCCAAAGTCCTCGAAGTTTTACTGTTTTTACTTGCTTTATCTGACCATCTATCAGTAAATTGATTTTAGGATTCTGTGATAATCTATAATTAGAGCCAAAAATTGTGCACATTGTTTTTGATATGTTGAGTAATAAGTTTATTTCCCTTTATCCAATTGAATATAATGCTTAGCTCGCTAGACAGAACCTCATTAAGTTCAGTTCATGAGTGTGCCGCATAATAAAGAGTGGAATCGTCTGCATACATTGTCAATTTTTTTCCTTTTTGATTGCATATATATTGTATATATGTATTCAAATGAGCATTCAAATACAACTCTTGTTGTGTTCAACAATGTGGTGTTGGAAATACCACGTTTCCTCTGGTTGGTCGACCTGCTCACTGTGAATCCTTTGAACATAGCCAGACTGCACAAGCTTATCAAGTTCCTCTTGGTATTGTCCAGACAGTTTGGGATCTTTTGACAGGCGTCTTTCTGTAGCACAGAAAGACGCTTAGGACAGCATGACAGCTTCCTTGGGAGCTTTAAGGACAGGAATGTGCTCTTAACAGTGGAGTGGCATAGCGCATTACACCATCTATCTCTACTCTTACTGTCTTAGAATGGAGTAGATCGAGAGCTAGTTTGTCTTGTTTTGACCTTGTGGCTGTCTTTTCTTTCACATTGGGCAAAGTGTCAATCTGCCAGAGTCTTTCCACATTCCTGAGCAATTCACTTTTGAAGCAGGTAAGAGTGAAGGAGAGAGTGCTGCTTGCTTTGGATTAAGCTGGCTGGCCCTTTGGAGAGCCCATCCTAGCCTGGTATGTACTGCCAATGGGCAGAGTTGCAATCCATCGTCCCAATTTATTTATTTAAAGGTTGATGTTGATGAGGATTGCCCAAAGATTGCCATGAGGATCACCATGGTTCTGAACAGACAAACAAATCATAAATACAGCATTTCAATCTTCTCAAATACAGTATATGCAATTTAAAGTACCATAAATATCAAAAATAATGGTTAGGTGACATGCGGCGACTGTAAGTGCACTGGCTGCGCTATAGGCTACACAATCTCCATTCACAAACTGCACTGGTCTCTGTGACCGCGATGGCGGTCCAAGGATTAAATTATTATTACTCTCTTACCTTTCATGACACAACTTTAAAACGTAGATAGATAGTAAAAAACACATATTTAGGAAAAGTCATATCTTTTATTGAAATAGAGTTACATGCATTGAAAATATCAAAACGGTCCCACAGCCCACAGTGGCGGTTCTAGTGTTAAAAGCCACAGCGTCAACGCCATCACGTCTGTGACAGGCAGCAGCTTCTTTCTTGCTCAGTGCAAGCAGAGTGACAGAGTGAGAGAGAGAGAAAAGAGAGAGAGGGAGAGAGTCAGAGAGAGAGAGAGGGGGGAGGGAACGAGAGAGGGAAGAGAGAATTGGAGGATGAACCAGTTCGTAACGAAAATTGATGCTTTTGTAATTAGTAGCCTTTTAATTATTTGTTTCGCTCATATAGGCTATAACATACACATTTGTTGTGCTCGCAGGAGCTGGTTTGGTTATGAAATATGATTATTAATAATTATGAATTATTAATATTCATAAATTTATTAGATTTACATTACATTACGTCATTTGGCAGACGCTTTTATCCAAAGCGACTTACAATAACACATTTTTTGTCCGCAATAGAGCAATCAACTATGGAGCACAGTCTATGACAACTACAACTTCTGAAGGAACAGTGGTACAAGTTTAGGTTAGTGGTACAAGTTTAGGTTAGTATATATATATATATATATATATATATATATATATATATATATATATATATATATATATATATTAAAGATGGGAATAGATTAATTTTTTAAATCTAGATTAATCTAGATTAATCCTGGTCATTAATCTAGATTAATCTAGATTAAAATGGGTCATTTGAAGTCTGTCGAAGCCATTCAAAATATGTGTGTGCAACATAAATAATGACTAGAAGTAAGTCCTTGTGAACAGGTTTCTGTTTATTCAATTCAACTTGAATAGCCAGTAGGCATTTAAAGGTAAGAAGAGAGCAGGTTCGGTTGTTCACGCCCCCCCCACAGCAGCCAGGATGGGGGAGGCAGACATAAATGTCCGCGCTTACATACCTGTTCCATTCTAAAGTGATAATCATCATGGCCTGCTCAATATAAGTGGACCCTGCTACCAGACAACCTTGTTTTTATTTCAGCCTCCCACCCCCTTCCCCCAAAAGGCCCTTGCTTTTTGTCAGGCTGCTTTTGTATATAAGAAATTGTTCTTACTTGCTTGCCTGGGTAAATAAAGGTTAAAAAAAAAGAAAAAAGAAAAAAAAAGATTAACGGCGATAATTTTTTTATCGCGCGTTAAGAGTATCGCGTTAACGCAGCCGTTAATGGCGTTAACGATCCCATCTCATATATATATATATATATATATATATATATATATATATATATATTTTTTTTAATAAAGAAAGAGAGAGAACGAAGTTAGATCAAGAAGGGCCCAGATGGAGCCTGAAAAGGTGAGTCTTTAGTCTTTTCCGAAAGATCGGCAGTGATTCAGCCGTCCTGACCGAAGGTGGAAGCTCGTTCCACCATTGAGGTGCCAGGGACGAGAAGAGTCGAGATCGGGATGAGCGACTTTTGAGCCCCCGTAGCGAAGGAAGGGCGAGGCGACCTGCACTGGTGGAGGAGCGGAGGGAGCGCTGGGAGGTTTGGAACCTGACCATAGATTGCAGGTACAGGGGAGCTGACTGGTGTACTGCCCTGTAGGCCAGTACCAGTGTCTTGAATTTGATGCAGGCCGAGATGGAAAGCCAGTGGAGCTCCTGGAAGAGGGGAGTGACGTGAGAGAATTTGGGTTGGTTGAATACCAGATTTGACAGAAAATATTGTATTCTCTGTAAGATTCGGGGCACCAGCGTGGATACGGCCACACACTAGGGCTGTCAATCTCCCTCTATAATCAAATTCGAATTTCAGTGCTTTATACATTTTAATATTCGAATTATATTCAAATATTTTAATTAATTTTTAATTGAAAAAAAAAAAAAAAAAAAAAATGGTCTGAGTGAATTGTTGTCTTCTCTTATGTTATGTTCTGATTCTAAATATAGCTGAATCTTTGGGTTTGACCAAGTAAAACTTTTTCTAAGCATTTTACCAAATGTAGATGGAAAAGTGAATGGTGGATGAATATTCAAAATAATATTAGGCTTATCACAAATAGTCCAGCAATGATGTTTATTTAAGAAAACATGTTCCTTGTACAATGTACATTCATTGCATTAGAAAATAGGTCAGATAACCAGAGCTTAGTTAATATTCATCAGTGATGTATTGGTGCTGTCTGAAATGCTAAAATAAAATAATTGATAATAAAAAAAGACACAGCCTTTGTTTGAGCTCCTTATCAATAAACAAGTAAACTTTGCCAAAACAACAATGAGCCATGAACAAAAAAAAATCAGTCACATATTGCACTTAAGAGCTACATGTTTACATTCAGTATAGCAGCTTCAACAGTCAACTTCAGTTAACAATGAATGAACATACATTTTAAGAGCTACAGGTAGGTTTACATCAGTATAGCAGCTTCAACAGTCAATTTCAGTTAACACTCTTTTCTTCAAGTATGTTGTCAGAACTTGTCACTGTTCTAGTGTTCTAAAAAATAAATAAAAATAAATGTGACCAGGTCAAGATACTCGACAAGGCCACCTGGGGAGTTGCACCCCAGGAAAACCACTGACTTAAAACCAAATAGCACAGATTCAGTTACCAGGGAAGACAGAGACGTGTTTCTCCATAAAACCAAGAATTTATTTGATCAGAAATAAAAGGAGCTGCGGAAAAAGAGTTATGCATGTAATAACAGTCATAAACTGATTATAGAACGTTATATTTATTACAGCACACTCTTTTTAATCATTTCCCAAAGTGGGATTAACAATGGACAATGGATAAAAACTAGCACACGGAACGGAGCATAAATAAAATAGTGTAACGCTGCAGTGGGTGAGGGCCAATGTAGTTAAGAGGTAGATAAATAGGCAGAGCCCAGGGGGTGCAATTCTCACACTAGGGAACACAGCAAAAACACAACCCACGGCAAACTTAACCACGGCAGAGAAAACTAGGGTGTTCAGCGTGCAGTGAGGGGAAAGCTAACCCCTAACTTGTTGGCACCCACTCCACTGTAGGCCACTAGAGGAAGAGCTCCTAAAAGACAAACACCAGTTTGTTTACAACAAGGCCACAACAAGGAAATGCAATAATATAGTAACCATGATAATTTCTAATAGGCAAAACAGCAGCATGGCAGAACCAGATATAACTGAGCTGACCACAGTCATACGCACAGGGAGTGGCAACCGCCAAACGAGCAGAGGGCCACCAGCCAAGGACTACAACAAATTGACAAAATACAAACATTGTAGCATGACTAAGTCACAGTCAGTTGCATTACCGATTGATATTGAGATTAAACAGTACCTCACTGCAACGGATGTACTACCAACGAGGCAGGAGCATGGGCACAATCAGCAGGAGGCTGCAGAAACAACAAGCATTAAAACACCAATAAAACACATTAAACATGAACTGTCAGTTGTAGCAGTCTACATACCAAGGGTAACGACCAAGTGCAGCCAGGAGAATGGGGGTTCTGTGAGAACTCCTATTTATAGCACCTGGTGCCCATCAAATTGGTTGATTGGTGTTGCCATATAAGGGCTTTCCTGTTACCATATATGGCACGCAGTGCAGAGAAGTGGAGGCTGCCATATAAGGGCTTTCCTGTTACCATATATGGCACACAGTGCAGAGAAGTGGAGGCTGCCTCTCCCTGTCACAATCTTCCCCAGCTTTTTCGTCGTCGGCCCGACGATGCACTTAAATCCAAGGCCTAAAGACAACAGAAACAGCATTAGCAGACCCAGGTACCCGGGAGTTCATAGCCCCTCCTACCCTACTCCCCATTGACTCAGGCAGGTGGTGCACATTACGATGTCTTCCCGCAGTGGCCCGGGTGGTTCTTCGCATGGCCATGTCACTGGTACTTGGCTGGTCCTCCGCCACCGGGGTGGTGGTACTTGGCTGGTCCTCCGCCACCGGGATGGTGGATAGGGGGCCCGCCTGTACTGGGGGACATGAGTGCACAGACGGTGATGGGGCACCCTGCGATTCAGGCCGGACGACCCACAGCTCACCTTCGGCAGAGTTGTCCTCTTCTGACTCCATCTCAGGCGATTGTTCACTTGCATCCACAGGGTGGGCGCTAAATGGTGAACTTTTAGCAATGTTCGGTTAACATGTTTTACCTTGTCCAAGTCGTCGATGGGTGCGATGGTATAGACCGATCCTCCATCCTTGGGTGCCTTCAGGACAACGGTGGAAACACAAATGGACGCCATCTCACTCTCCACCCCGGGCCTCTGCACAGCACCAGCGGGGGGTGTGGAGCAGTTTGACTGGGCCGGCTCTTCCCTCTGGTGGCTCACCTCCTCCCCAGGCTGTGTGTCTCCTCCATTCCCCACAGTCTCAGTGCACTCTCGGGCTAAGTGCTCAGGCGAACGGCACGTCCAACAGAGCCTCACCCTTCCTCCAGGCGGACCTCCCTCCGTTCGCACTGTCCTTTGATCTCGGGAAGCGTCGGGGCACACTCTGGCCAAGTGTCCACATGTCCCGCACGTCCAGCAGACACCTGGACGCGCCCAAAACCTCTGCTCCCTGGGTCTGGTCCCTCTCCTGGAACCGTAGTGGCACCCTCTCGCTAAGTGACCCACTCTCCCACAAGTCCAACAAGCTGTCCGTGCTGGCTCCGGCCGCTGCTCACCGTGCAGAGTAGCCTCTTTTATTAGCTGCATCAACTTCTCTGCCCAGGCAGGCGTAGCCTCCAACAGCTGTCTGACCCCTTCAACAAACGGGCTTCCATCTTCCCCAAGTTGGCAGACCACCAGCTGTGCTCCGGAGTTATCGTCAACTCCCGGCGTGCTCCGTCACGTGCCATTCCCCTGTGGTCATCCATGGCAGCTAGCTAGAAACGGCTAACTGCTAACGCTCAGTCGAGCCTGATTTTTAAGCCAAAACGATCCCACTTCTGACACCAATGTGGCCGAATGAGGCGCACACCGAGGCAGATCCCTTGGCCTATCAAACTCTTTATTAACGAGCGGACAGACACACACAAAGGCAGGCACGCCAACACCTCGCTAGCTTCTCCTCAGCACGTCTACTCTCTTCCAGCTTCACACAGCTCTTCGGCCATACTTGACCAAGTTAACTGGGAAAAGAGGAGACAAAATAGATGCGTGGTGATGTTCTCAGGTCCACAGCACCGTAGCTTGAAGGGTGAAGCTCTCCTGGGTCCTCCACACACCAGCTGCTGTTTTGCCTCTCCAAACACTAAAATACAACAGTCTAAGAACAGTGAAATGCTTACCATACATACAAACAGCCTTACACCAACTGGTATCAAAAGAAAGAGGAAACACGTCTCTGCTTTTACAATCTGGATCCTGCCGACCAACGCCAGAATGTGACCAGGTCAAGATACTCGACAACGCCACCTGGGGAGTTGCACCCCAGGAAAACCACTGACTTAAAACCAAATAGCACAGATTCAGTTACCAGGGAAGACAGACGTGTTTCTCCATAAAACCAAGAATTTATTTGATCAGAAATAAAAGGAGCTGCGGAAAAAGAGTTATGCATGTAATAACACAGTCATAAACTGATTATAGAACGTTATATTTATTACAGCACAAACTCTTTTTAATCATTTCCCAAAGTGGGATTAACAATGGACAATGGATAAAAACTAGCACAAGGAACGGAGCATAAATAAAATAGTGTAACGCTGCAGTGGGTGAGGGCCAATGTAGTTAAGAGGTAGATAAATAGGCAGAGCCCAGGGGGTGCAATTCTCACACTAGGGAACACAGCAAAAACACAACCCACGGCAAACTTAACCACGGCAGAGAAAACTAGGGTGTTCAGCGTGCAGTGAGGGGAAAGCTAACCCCTAACTTGTTGGCACCCACTCCACTGTAGGCCACTAGAGGAAGAGCTCCTAAAAGACAAACACCAGTTTGTTTACAACAAGGCCACAGCAAGGAAATGCAATAATATAGTAACCATGATAATTTCTAATATAGGCAAAACAGCAGCATGGCAGAACCAGATATAACTGAGCTGACCACAGTCATACGCACAGGGAGTGGCAACCGCCAAACGAGCAGAGGGCCACCAGCCAAGGACTACAACAAATTGACAAAATACAAACATTGTAGCATGACTAAGTCACAGTCAGTTGCATTACCGATTGATATTGAGATTAAACAGTACCTCACTGCAACGGATGTACTACCAACGAGGCAGGAGCATGGGCACAATCAGCAGGAGGCTGCAGAAACAACAAGCATTAAAACACCAATAAAACACATTAAACATGAACTGTCAGTTGTAGCAGTCTACATACCAAGGGTAACGACCAAGTGCAGCCAGGAGAATGGGGGTTCTGTGAGAACTCCTATTTATAGCACCTGGTGCCCATCAAATTGGTTGATTGGTGTTGCCATATAAGGGCTTTCCTGTTACCATATATGGCACGCAGTGCAGAGAAGTGGAGGCTGCCATATAAGGGCTTTCCTGTTACCATATATGGCACGCAGTGCAGAGAAGTGGAGGCTGCCTCTCCCTGTCACATAAATTAAAACATTAAAAAATTAAAAATTAAAAAATAAAATATTCGTTTTTTTTTTAAATTAACTCATTCAGTGCCAGCCACTTTTGGAGAACGGATGCTCCCAGTGCCAGAGTTTTCAGAGCGTTTTCAGTGATTTCTCGAGGCCCACAGAATATTGTGTGATATTACTATGTAAACACCGAACACGCACAAGAACGAGCTGGCTCTATTGTATCATCAGCAAAAAAAAGTTTATTGATACCATTTTCCGTTCTTTAGTTATGAGCCGGAGAAGATAGGTTGTTTTCAGCGTTTTCAGGCTTTTCAAATTATTAGCTGAGATAATCCGCCTTTTGTGAAATGCAGCATTTCAAGCACATTCACTGAGTCTGAAGATAATATTTTCTGATGTAGTGACGTAGTTGTTGTGTGATGCCCTGCGTGCACCACCCCCCTCCCCCCCTCCCCCCGTAAACTCCTCCCCACACTGCACACAGCCTCACGCAACCATTATATTTTCGGAGTGCTGCGTTTGTGTGCTGCTGTCGGCTCTCAGCGCCACAGCAGGGAAGAGCCAACCCGGATTGCTGAATGGTTTGGCGTCAGGGGCTGCTTTCCTGTCTGCTAATCGGGTGGAGAAACTATACAGACAGACAGACAGACAGACAGACAGACAGGGACAGAGGGGCTCAGTTGTGAGCGCGGATTGACTCCTGTTCGGAGCCAATGTCAGCTCCCGCGACAGAGCAAATGGCTCTGGGAGCATGCATCGGGTTGTCTTTGATCCACGGCTTTTAGGCTGTTTCTCGGACCTGTCTCTAATCTGGACTGCACCGAGCAAGCACTGTCGCCACCTAATGAGTCCGTAAAATAGGTTATACACCTCCAATAGCTACTATAGTTGTACAGGAGCTGCGGAAGGCTTTGATCGACGTCCCACCGTCAAAAAACGCATTGGACGTCGAAGGACGTCCGTGGCATTCTACGTCACTATTTAATTGGACGTCGAAGGACGTCCATGGCATTCAATGAGTTAATAATCGAATTTCGTTCATAATTATTAAATTCGAATAATATTCGAATATCAAAATTCGTTTCAACAGCCCTACCACACACCGGTCTAAAAGTCAAGTTATGACTATTTAGACACCAAACCAAATTATCATATCAGTCTCATAATGATATAATGTACATTGTACAGTTAATTGAAGGGTCAAAGTCCGTAAGCTTCTGCATTTTAACCCCTAACTCTGCCCAGACCATTAAACCATGAATGAACTCTCACGTGGGTCCCGCTCCGTTGAGCGGGTTCCTCTGTTGGTTAAGCAGCGTTGCTCTGCACGCACCTCTGGGGTGCCGTGGAGCGGATGGCGTTGGTTTGTGGGAGCGATGGCCTGCAGCGCCGTTCACCCTGGCCTGGGAAAGCGTGCAGCGGACGTCTGATGGGGGTTGACGATGCCTGGAGTTGACGTACGTTCTCTCTGTCGGTTGCAGAGCAGTGGTTGGCTGCGCTCTGTGGCTTTTCTTCTTCTTCTCCTGCACGTGCAGTGCGCTGGGAGGGTCGTCGGTCAGGCGGTTTTGCCGGTTCCTCTTTGTCTACAGCGGGCGTTTTGCCGGGCTGCGGCAAGTCTTCAGGCCTTCGGGGAGCTCTGTTTTACGCACGAGTTTGAAAGCACAGAAAGGGCTTTTCCTTGCGACTTATAACAACTAAACCAACTTAAATTAAACTGAGATTAAGTAGAACTATCTCAGTCACGCTTGCGCTTTCCTATAGACAAGTTTCCTGGGCACTTCCGGTTTGCTTCCGGACTCGGCCGCGATCGTGTCTGTCGGTTCCAGTGTTTGTGAATACGGAGAAGCGTAACGTACTACCGTAGTAGCCATAGCGACCGCCGAAAAAATGCAAACTTGGGATCATTCTGCGAGTCTCCTATCTAATGAAAGAGTGTCTATCCCACACCCGTTGACAGTGGACACATGGGAAGATAATATGTGTAAATGGCCGAACGTAACTACAGGCAGGATTATAGCGTATTTTGAGGAATCAATGGCGGTGGACGGCAACGCGATGAACTATCTCAAAAGCTCCGAAGCGTCAGCCAGACTAACGTTAGGTTACAGTCCTCTCCTCTGTCACAGTCAGTCAGACTGTTAGGTTACAGTGACAGTACTCTCCTCTCTCACAGTCAGACTAACGTTAGGTTACAGTCCTCTCCTCTCTCACAGTCAATCAGACTAACGTTATGTTACTGTCCTCTCCTCTGTCACAGTCAGTCAGACTAATGTTAGGTTACAGTGACAGTACTCTCCTCTCTCACAGTCAGACTAACGTTAGGTTACAGTCCTCTCCTCTCTCACAGTCAGTCAGACTAACGTTATGTTACTGTCCTCTCCTCTGTCACAGTCAGTCAGACTAACGTTAGGTTACAGTGACAGTACTCTCCTCTCTCACAGACAGACTAACGTTAGGTTACTGTCCTCTCTGTCACAGTCAGCCAGACTAACGTTAGGTGTCTCTCCATTCAAAAACAACCCAGTTTGCCTTGATCACTGCAAAACATGACATGCCGTGTGTAGCCTCCACACAATAGGGCTACACACGGTAAATCATGGTAAATACGCAGCACAATACCCGCCGTGGTAAACAGAAGAAGACTGGGATATTAACTTTAAGGCGACTCACTTCTAGACTTGAATGAAATTGTATTCACCTACTATCTGCTCCGTGGATTACCATTTTACAATTTCGGAGATGAAATTGTAACATAGCAACGTTGGTCCACAAACGTTGCTATTTAAAAAAAAAATTGTGAGATCGGGTTGGGATTATAACGTTAGTTTGCCGAGTCGCACCTGGTAATCCAGAAATGGCGTTATGGTAGGCTACCTTTGTCTACTTGTAGATCATCAAGAAACTTTAAATTAATAACGTTAGATGTGTTTAACAGAGCTGTATATCGGATCTAGCAGCTGATCAGCAGCTCAGACAGCTTCAAACATGAGGTGATTGTCAGCTCTATAATTCGCAAAATAGCAGTGGATGGAAACGCGCACTGTGTTTTGTGACAGCCACGCACTGCACAATGTGTTCCAGAATAACCCATTGTTAATAACGTCTGCTAACGTTAGTGTAGCTGATGTTATCGATCGTTGTAAAAAAGTTTGGATATTTCGGCTGCTGCCTTCTGATGTGCTCGCTGCTGTGGACGTAATATGGACTTAAACGGAAGCCGGCGACACGAAAGGCTGCTATGGCGCCGCCCTAGGAACGGCCCAGGAAACTTGTCTATAGACCCAGGCTTTTCAGCCTATTTCTGCCTCTGGTGTTGCTGTCCTGAGGCCTGGTTCCTCTGGGCTTGGTCGCCTGCAGGGGGTGCAGAGAGGGGGGAGGGGACGTGCTGCTTCTGGGCACCTCCACCCCCTTTCCGCATCAAGGTCTGACTGAATCAAAAGCTTACTGCGACTGAAAACTGGTTTCCACAACAGTTTTGTTTCACTGTAGGGTGGAAATCACGAAGGGTTCTCATTGGCTTGTCATGTGTCTTTGGTGATGGTTCTGGCCAATGATAGCGTTCTGTGAGTTGCCCACTTTGTAAGGTGAGGCAAGGGAAAAAGGGGGTTTTATGGCTTGATTACCCTGCTGTAGGGGCAGCTCCAATAGATAACATCTTATTGAAGCTTGTGGAGGTGTCACCCCATGCTGAGTCAAAGAGTGACTTGTCGTCGAGGCAACCATAAAATAACCATTTGCCTCCTCTCAGTAGAGGTTTCTTAGCTAGAGAGGAAAGTTAAGCCATGATATGTTCATTATGGTTCATATTTTCACATAGTACAGTCCACATTGTGTCGATCACAACACATTTAAAAATATTTGTTTCTTTAATAGGGTAGGGATGTGTGAGATTTTAATTCTAGCCTATTTCAATAGCTTATATGAGAATTGTCCACTCAGGTTAAGCTATTGTTGCATGGTGCAATGGTGCAGGGAGAGAGGTTACTGTATAGCAGGGGTATTCAATTAGAATTCAGAGAGGTCCAGTTCGAGAACATTTCCTCAAGCAAAGGTCCACAACATCGTAATGTCTAACCTGCATTATGATTCAGTGCCATAGAAGTACTCTAATAGTTGTATCAATGTCTGTATGTAGTCAGCCACAAAGAACAACTCATTAATTTCAACAATTAATATGTTAATATTTTCAAGTAATGTAAGGGCTGCATTTAAAAATAAAAAAACACATATAGCAGAAAGCTTTTGAAAATGCATCTTAAAATAAAGTGCTTAAGAAATTTTTTACAAAAGTAGCAGCTGAGCTTCCCTTGTTCTGGTTTTTGCAGTCTCAACCAAAACAATCTCAACATATTTGAACAATTGAACAGCTTTACACCTCCTCTTCTGTTCTGAGAGTAGATGACTTGCTGACTAGGAATATTCATATTTAACCTGACTAGTTGATGACTAATTTCACAAATAACACATCCTTGTTTCAACAGACTAGCTAACCAATAATACATTCATATTTAACCAAACTACCCGTCTGAACTCATTCAAACTAAACCAGGCAAGGTGACCAACAATTCAACCAGACTGCAGCCTGTGTGGGCAGTTAGTTGTACTGGAAAGGGAGGAGGGGGGGAAGAGGGGAGGGAGGGAGGGAAGAGGGGAGGGAGGGAGGGAGGGAGGGAGGGAGACAGACAGACAGACAGACAGACAGACACACAGACACACACACACACACACACACACACACACACACACATTGCCGCTTTTAATAAGTGTCTCGCAGCAGATCAGACATACGGGCTTTGACCTGGCGTGGGGAGGATAAACATGAACAAATCTGTCCATTCTTTATTAAAAACTCGGTTCTCTCACTTTTCTCTTTTTAGAGCACGCCATACTTCTTGTGTCTCTATTTCTCCAACTTGTCTCGGTTTTCTCTCCCCCGTGTGTGTGTGTGTGTGTGTGTGTGTGTGTGTGTGTGTGTGTGTGTGTGTGTGTGTATCGCTGCTCACTGACACCAGCTCTCTGACAAGCAGAGTGGAGCGCTGCCGCACGGCGGAATCTTGAATGGTCATTGGCCGAGTAACGTCACGTGAGACTCTAAACCAGTACCATAAATGCTAGGATAGCCAGAAAAGCTGCGCTATTTAAAAATAGAAACACTTCAACATTGAAGAAGAATCTCAATATAATAACAGCTTATAGGTCTGGGTCCGCATAGGACGGCGTCTCGGTCCGGATTCGGACCGCGGTCCGCCTATTAGTGACCTATGCTGTATACTATCAATGGTTACTATATAGCAGGGGTGGGCAATTATTTTTCATGGGGGGCCACATGAGAAACCCAGATTGTTGCCGGGGGCCGAACAAATATTGGCTGAGTTTCCCAACAAAGAAGCTTCTTAAGAGTTAAGAAGCTTCTTAAGGAGTTAAGAAGGCTCCAAAGAAGTGTTTCCCAAATGCCTTCTTAACAGAAGAGAGAAATAAACAAAATAGAAGGCTCTTAAGAAGCATCTTAACTGGAGCGGCTCACTAGATGGCACTCTGAGCCCACCAGTGGGCCACGACTCAGTGGTTGAGAAACACTGTTGTAGAATAACCTAATCATGGTCATGTTAAACTTTATTAAACATTATTTATTTCAGACATGGACTGCAGTTCAAATTGCTTTATATACACAGCATACAACAAAACAGAGAAACACTACAGAATTTAAGCGACCTTGGGTTCTGTGAGAGGTGCTATATAAATCCACAAGATTATAAAAGGAATCCATTCTGATTAGAGGAATATAGCATACAGTAAAACATTTAAAACACAAGTAACCATACATACAGGGGAGATTTTCAAGTGTTCCCTAATTTTAAACACTAAAGGGTACATGAAAGAAAGGAAAAAGGGAAAAACACAAGAGGAACAGTGGACACAAGTATCTCCTTTTGCCTGACGCGGCTGGATCTGCCAGTGTTTTGTCATTAAGAAGGTGTTAAGAATGCCCCAGACCCTTCTTACAAAACCTTCTTAACGAAAGATCATCTTAGCGCTAAGAAGCTTTTGGGAAACGCAGCCTTCTTAATGGAAGATAATTGGAAGATAATTTTAGGCTAAGAAGCAATCGGGAAACACGTTGGCTTCGTTGGCTTCTTATGGGAGCCTTAAGAAGGGTCAAAGAAGCTTCTTAGCGCTAAGAAGCTTTTGGGAAACGCATGCCTTCGTAAAGAAGCAATTGGGAAACACGTTTGCTTCTTAAGGGGGCCTTAAGAAGGGTTAAATTAGCTTCTTGGCGCAAAGAAGCTTTTGGGAAACCCAGCCATTGTCATGCCGTAACCCAGGAACTTTGATGATATAGAGAGGACCACAAAAAAATGTCCTCGCTACCAGAGGGCCAGATTTTGCTGAGGGCTGGGGGCCAAACGGCGGCGGTGCGGAAAAATTGGGGGCATTTGAAGTCTTGTTTAGAGGAATAACACATTTTAAATTAACAGTTGTGATGTCATTATTTAGTCTTAAACACCAATATTTGAAACTTTTCTCATTCACTTCTATGTCACCCAGGCCTGTATCCAGGGTTTCGAAATAGGGGAGGTCCAGCAAGGGGAGGAGTATTCGGCGGCTCCCGAAACAAATTTGAGGGTTTTTCTTCCCCTTTTTTAGCCATATTTAGAGTAATATATACATTTTTTTTTTTTTTTTTTTTTTACCTTTTTTAGCCATATTTAGGTTAAATCTAGTCTACTACAACACATACAGGTGCATCACCATGAATTAGAATATCATGACAATGTTCTATAATTTTTTATCACTTATCAAATATATATTACTATAATTATACTATATATACAGTGTATATATACAGTTTAGTATATTCCAAATGAAAAATAACATTTATTTATTCCTGATAGGAACGATTGAAAAATAAAATAAAATATATTATGTTGTTTTTAACTTTACACCACCTCTTTTTGTTACTTATTGGGTCATGAAACTGAAACCATGCATGAAACAGCCACCTGCATACCTGACTTCGGGAGCTTGGCAATTGGCATCATGCATGATTAGCCAGTAGCTTCCCAATGTGTCACACAGGTAACGTTACTTAAGAGACAGACCAGACACTTACTTTCTTGGTTGTTGCTAAAAAATCTGTCAGTGTCACTCACTCACCTCGAGTCGTCTGTCATTCACTCGCTCACTGTCTCGCAGCTCGCTCACTTTCAATTATCTCGCCAGGCAGACAGTCATCATCACCATGCTGCTGCTCTCTCCTACCTCTGGTCCTGGCTCCTGCGCTTGTCAAGTGAAATCAAGTTACCGCGGACGCGGCGTCAGATGACTTCTTGCCTGACGTGCCCTTCGTTTCGAAATAAAAGCGATCCCGTGTTTTTCATGCTTTTCCATGGAGCTTTTTTTTTTTTTTTCTCTGAAATATTAGGGGAGGTCCGGACCTCCCTGTCCTCATAGCTAGATACAGCCATGATGTCACCACTTGCTCTCCCTGCAAGGCTTGATGTTAACTTTTCCCACCTGCCAATATGGCTTCTAGATTTTAAAGTTACCAGCTAATTAGAATTTCCACTAGCCAAAATGTTTTTCTTGAAATAAACCAGAATATGAGTGGGTTAATTTAAGCATAAGTATCAGTAAGTGGCCCGGGATTCTCAAAGCCTGTTTTTTTTTTTTATATTCCTTTTTTAATCCTTTTTTTTTTTTAATATATTTATATATACAAACAAGACAAACAGGCTCAGACACAGGAAAAGAAAAGGAAAAAAGAAGAAGAAAACAAACAAACATACATACCGCTGCTGTCGGGTGGAAACCTTGTATGTCCAAATTTGGCCATTTTCTTTTTATTTCATAAATGGATTAGGGGTACCCAAAAATAACCTGTGAAAGTTTCAGGTACTTTGGACCAGTGAAAGATGTTATATTACTGGTTAGTAATGTTGTTATTACTATTACACTGTATATTAAAATGTGAACGTTTTTTCTTCCTTGTAAAAAATAGCTTTTTTGGAGATACAAGGTTTCGGCATGACAGCAGCGATACGTCATTAACATTCAACAATATAACATGCTATCAGCCGCATCAGGTGTTTATGTGTTTATAAAACATATTGTGTACCTGGGATCCCGCCTAAGGGGCCCATTGGATACCAACTGGGCAAGCCATCCATCATCCCCAACCTCAGTCACTTATCATTCCTAACCTCGTCAAAGTAGGACAAAAACGGGTCCCAGATATCTGAGAACCTTTTAAGCGTGTTGGTTCTCAGGGACCTGAGTCTCTCCATCTGTACAACAGAGATCATGTCCATCAGCCACACCCGAAAAGAAGGTGAAGATGAGGACTTCCACTCCTTCAGAATAAGCCTTTTGGCGACAGTTGTCCCCAGTGTCAGAGATTGTTGTACAGCCGTGGGGAAGTTCAGAGAGGACTTAGAGCAGCCAAAGATGGAGTTCTGCCTTCGACTGTAGGGTAATTTTGTAGTGTAGTGTAGTGTGTTTTTTTCTGCAGTGTAGGTTAGTTGAAAATCAACGCGGCATTCTGAGGAGGGAAGTATATCCGCGCGTGAGCCGTGCGTAATGGGCCTATCCAAGCGAGGATTTCCTGCACTGCACCGGAGAATGCTGTCTGCGCTCAGTCATATGCCTGGGGTTGTTTGCCCTAAGACCAGCTATTTGCTGGCGTTAAAATTGAGACCCCCCAAGGCCCCTTTTTCGAGCAAATTGCACTGGAATGCCTATTTTAGAACGGGCAACGTCCAAACCTCTCTTTGCGCTCGGAATAAACCGACGGTATCTTCCCCAGAGCGCTAAATGACACTTGCGTGAGACACATGATAGGCTAGAGGCCCACGGACATGCCTGGGCCACGCCTACACCTGTGTCCTCCCAGCGCAAAACTGGATGGTGGAGGCAGACGATAGCTTAAGATGCTGGGAAGATAGCAATAAGGCGCGCAAACGCAGCGCATACGATAGCGCCGTACGAAGATAGGGCCCGTAGTTTGGTAACCCTTTATTTTACAGGTACCCTAGTTACATATGAACTATTTGTAATTACACATGAACACCAAATGTAATTACACAGTAATTACCAATAGTTCTAAATTACGTTCATATGTAGTTACATTGTAACAGACCTGTAAAATGGAGTGAGTATGTTCAACTGTAGTTCATATGTAGTTACATTGTAACAGACCTGTAAAATGGAGTGAGTCTGTTCAACTGTAGTTCATATGTAGTTACGTTGTAACAGACCTGTAAAATGGAGTGAGTCTGTTCAACTGTAGTTCATATGTAGTTACATGGTACCGGACCTGTAAAGTGGAGTGAGACCGTTCAACTGTAGTTCATATGTAGTTACATGGTACCGGACCTGTAAAGTGGAGTGAGACTGTTCAACTGTAGTTCATATGTAGTTACATGGTACCGGACCTGTAAAGTGAGTGAGTCTGTACAACTGTAGTTCATATGTAGTTACATGGTACCGGACCTGTAAAGTGGAGTGAGTCTTTTCAACTGTAGGTCATATGTAGTTACATGGTACCGGACCTGTAAAGAAGCTCCCGGCTGGGACAGAGATTGCTAAAACCCAGTGGTGGATTCGAACCACTGAATTTCTGATTGCAAAGCAGGCGGCTTTAACCACTCAGCCACAAGGGCTTTCCAAATTTCATGGTGGAGTTTAAGAGGATAACTGTATGTCAGTCAGATGTAGTTGCTGTCACTTCATAGCTTTGTTATTATACACAGAGACTTGGGGGAAAATATTGATACTTTATTTAGTTGTAGGTATGATTTTGTCCAGAATTCCAATACAAAAATTCTAATAAAAGTATTAGTCCGGGAGCCAAAGGCTGTTTTTTTGATGAACCTTGTTTCGTCTGATAAAGTTTTTTTCTCTGCTGATTCTTGTACCTTGGGGGTACCTATTCAAAATACAGGAGGGTGCCCGGTGAGCACCCTTGAGCATTTTTAGATATTAACCCCTTAAGTGCCAAAATCCCATAGAAATCGGGATTTATGAGATTTCATGCAAAATCAAATGCATCAAATTTGCTTTCTCCAATGTTTATTCATAAAGGAGCAAGGATGTCATGTATAATGTAGCCTATTTGATTCCCGCGCCATGTGCCCCCCACCCCCAATAAAAACATGAAATAAGCAGAGGACTTTTAGTCTGATAAATCACTCCCAGGTGTTGAAGCGGTGCATGTTTGCGCAAGTCAGACCCTTCTCCCCCACTCCCCTCTCTCTGGCACTGTGTGTGTGTGTGTGTGTGTGTGTGTGTGTGTGTGTGTGTGTGAGTGTGTGTGTGTGTATGTGTGTGTGTGTGTGTGTGTGTGTGTGTGTGTGTGTGTGTGTGTGCATGTGCGCGACTGCGTGTGTGTGTACATGTTTCACTGGCTTTGAGCTGCGACACTTTCTGTCTCCACTCTCAATTCCTTGTACAGCCGGGGGGAGGGGTCTAGGTGCGCTGTTCAAATCCTGTGTGCACATCTCAGCAGGGGAGTTTCTAGGGAGTGGCCAGGGGTGGCAATCTAATTGGCCACCCCAAACTCCTGAGGATGCTGGCATCTGTGGCCAACAATACTGTCTTTCAGAGGCTGTAGCGGGCTTATTTTCAAGCTAGAGTGAAGTTAGGCTGAATTTTGGTGACGGAAAACTTTCTACATCCTTCCTAAATGCCACAATCAGTGCTACCCTTGCTTGAGTCTGTGCCCCACTTGGGCCACCCAGTCAAGATGGCTGGGACACTGCATCTCGCCTCACACACATCTCGCCTCAAACAGACACACGTCACTTATAGATGCGGCTGTGCCGCTTAAATGTCTTGGGGGTAGAGATGTAACGGTATGAAAATTTGACTAAAATTATCACGATTATTGTATTATCACTGTATTCATAAAGAAAATGCTGAAAATTT
Organism: Poromitra crassiceps; assembly: GCF_964638095.1. Classification (NCBI taxonomy): domain Eukaryota; kingdom Metazoa; phylum Chordata; class Actinopteri; order Beryciformes; family Melamphaidae; genus Poromitra; species Poromitra crassiceps. The sequence continues at coordinate 93,759,445 of NC_139625.1, read as the reverse complement.
TCAAAAAGTACTGAGAGACTCACTGAAATAATTTGACAACATTTTATATTGAAAACTCAGATCCAAAAAGGACTGATACACTCACTGAAATCATTTCTCAAAGGCTGCACGTTTGCATCTGGGAGACTGTTGCCAACTTTGGTTGATGATGGACAGTATTTACCATGTTTTTCAAAGCACTGTAATCACGGTACCACGGTTTTAATGAAATTGAAAATGTTAAACGGTACGGTTATTGTAAGGAATTTTATCACGGTTATCATTAAACTGGTTATCATTAGTTTTGTTGGGGCTATATGTTCACTGATGGCTGATAGTGGGCTCTCTGGAGTTCCGGTAAGAAATTTCCAGAAAGCAGATGACCTGATGAGAGCCTTGGATCAGATTACGAGTCAGACCAGAACAGCCAGACTTTGGGTTTCAGAGCACTATCATACAATGGGCTGATGCATACAATAAGATAAAAGAGATGAGAGGGTGAGGCGTTTGTTTGCTTTTGCTTGTTAATATAATTTTTAACAACCTATCATTTGACAGTGTGCTACTTCTGTAACAGTCCGTATACATTTGTTGATCTGTGTTTTGTGATTTGCTAACGGATGAATGTCTCAGGAGATCGGTGGGTGGGGGGGTCGCCACGGGGAGGATATGAGGGGAGAGCGAGTTTAAACTTGCATAATGTGCCTGTGTGTCTTCATGCCCACACATGTATCTGTATATACTTGTATAATGGATGTCAATACCTTGCTCCCCTGAAAGAAAATAAAAAATATTTGATCACAAAAAAAAGGAAGGACTGGATGTCCCACACATCATGGAATCGCCCCACAAGGAAAGGGCAATAGTGGACATCAAGTCAACACTGGCCAAGCATTCACAAGTTGTGAAGAACCTTTTATCAGCCCATGCCATATTGGGATGCAACACTGTAGCGTCTTACTATGGAAAAGGCTCTGTCATCAAAGTCCTCAAAACTGTACAAACTATCGGCCATTGACAATGTGGTTGCACTGTTCCAGCAGGTCCTCGATCAAGTCGCTGCCTTCATCTCAGCCTGTTCCAAACTTAGCTGCTCTACCGCCATCGAATGAAGCATTCATTGAGAATGTTAAGAAGGGCCCACTTTCATGCAATCTTGTGGTGAAATATCAATGTAAATCTGCCACTAGCATTGAATACTGAGGAATTTGGATGCAAAAAAGACACATGCAACAGGTCACTGAGCCCAACCACTCTACCGGAAGATTGCAAACTTGTCCCAGACACATTTTGGAGATGAAAACCCTTCTAACTCCAATAAGTTCAACTGTGTGAAGTGCATGGTTTGCCATGCACAATGTTCTGTGCATGTTTCAGAGTAGGATGCTCAAGATCCAAATAGGCTTAACTACCGTGAAGACCATCAGCAAAATGTGCCCTTCACTTCACACCTCCCAATGTGCATCATCTACTCTGAATCTCTACTTGAGATGAGTAAAGGCTCAATGGATGTTCTCATCCAGCACAACCCATATTGTCATAAAGTTTGTTTTGCTGGCACGGCCTAAAAGGGTTAATATTATGTAATTTGGAATGAAATACATTGTACATTACCTCCTTTATGAATAGACATTGGAGAAAACAAATGTGATGCATTTGATTTGAGTATTTTGCGTGAAATCTCATAAATCGATTTTGGCACTTAAGGGGTTAATATCTGAAAATGCTCAAGGGTACTCACCAGGCACCCTCCTGTATTTTGAATAGGTACCCCCAAACTCCAAGAATCAGCAGAGAAAAAAACTTTATCCGACGAAGCGAGGTTCAACCCCATGGCTCCCGGACTATATTGTAGGTATAGAGGTAACAGTGAAACTATAATCAAAATAGCCATTCTTCTACATTCTAATTGTTAGCTTATTGTAAATGAGTCATTTCCCCATCAATTTCCCAATTTCTCAATTTGTTGGGGACCCAGTCGAAGCCCCTCAAAGACCCCTTTGGTCACCAGACCCCCGGATCATCTCTCCCCAAAGTCTATCCCCCCCCCCCCCCCCCCAGTCTATAAATCCCCTAATCCGCATAAGGGGGGAACTCCCCCCTATTTGCTAAATAAATTGTATGCACTGTGCTCTAGAAACATTTAGTTATATTTAAAGATTTTAAATAAAAAAATACATTTTAATAATTTTCTGAATTGTGGTGTAAATAGTCCCATGAGCCATTTACAGCTCATGGGGGGGGGGGGGGGGGGCTGGCACAGTCACACTGCAGAAATGCATTCACATTAATCAATATTGCCTGTCTTTCAAGCTACATCTAACAAAGTATCAACATTTTCCCCCAAGTCTATGCTTATAATAACAAAGCTAGGAAGTGACAACTACATCTGACTGACATACAGTTATCCTACGAAACTCCACTAAGAAAGTTGGAAAGCCCTCGTGGCTGAGTGGTTAAAGCCGCCTGCTTTGCAATCTGAAGTTCAGTGGTTCGAATCCACCACTGGGTTTTAGCAATCTCTGTCCCAGGCCAGAGCTTCTTTACAGGTCCGGTGCCATGTAACTACATATGAACTACAGTTAAATAGACTCACTCCACTTTACAGGTCCGGTACAATGTAACTACATATGAACTACAGTTGAATAGACTCACTCCACTTTACAGGTCCGGTACCATGTAACTACATATGAACTACAGTTGAATAGACTCACTCCACTTTACAGGTCCGGTACAATGTAACTACATATGAACTACAGTTGAATAGACTCACTCCACTTTACAGGTCCGGTACAATGTAACTACATATGAACTACAGTTAAATAGACTCACTCCACTTTACAGGTCCGGTACCATGTAACTACATATGAACTACAGTTGAATAGACTCACTCCACTTTACAGGTCCGGTACAATGTAACTACATATGAACTACAGTTGAATAGACTCACTCCACTTTACAGGTCTGTTACCATGTAACTACATATGAACTACAGTTGAACAGACTCACTCCATTTTACAGGTCCGTTACAATGTAACTACATATGAACTACAGTTGAACAGACTCACTCCATTTTACAGGTCTGTTACAATGTAACTACATATGAACATCATTTAAAACTATTGGTAATTACTGTGTAATTACATTTGGTGTTCATGTGTAATTACAAATAGTTCATATGTAACTAGGGTACCTGTAAAATAAAGGGTTACCGCCACGGTATGTTCAGTGTTTACTGATTTCCCTGCTCTCAGCAAAAAGAGGGATACTTTCCAAATACACAATATCTGTCCTGGCCATGGCTCCCCATTTGTATCTATGCCAGGTTCTCCAGTGATCTCATCAAGAACCAACCATTTTGCACATACAAATGATGCTGTCCCTGTCCTGTAGTGACATGGAGAAAATATATAGCCTGCAAAACTATCTGCTACAATATTTGTAAGCAAATGTAACTCTGTGAATTGTTTCACTGGGATACAGTACCTCAAACATGGAATGAAGTGTTAATTTGTCTGACTCAGGCCATGTTTAGACGACGTAAAAACGCCTATAGCTTCCCCTATTCTGTCTGTTTCTGGCTTGATTTATCTTTGTAATTAAAGTTTAAATGAATTTTCCACACAATAGAGTGACACAGAAGTCACAATGGTAGCCTAATAAACTGCTCCAGATTGGATTACCGAATAAAAACCCAGTAAATCAACATAAAAAAGACCTGAGCACAATTAGGACTTCACTTGAGGAAATGCATTGCAGACAGTGAGTTGTGTTCAATTATTCAATGCGGGAGACAGTGATTAATAGGCTATGTGCGACGTTAGCGGGCACTTAATGCAGATTGTGTTTTTAGCAAATCGTTATCACGTTTGTTGAATTTCAATGCGACTCATTGTGCCTGTGCCATAAGGCTGTATAGTATTGGGCTAGTTCAATATTGCCTACCATTGTCTTCCATGGCGAAGGGGGGCTGTGTCAACACCTGAATTGCATTTCTCCACTTTACATGGCAACAGTAAGGGGCAGCGTTTTCAAGGATTCCACTCTGGGACCTGTTTAAAAAAAATGCGTTTTCACCCCCCAATAACGCCGTCACCGTGTAAAAGGAAGGCACTAATGCTAAAAAAGTTTGCCATTTTATGCGGGGAGCGTCACCGTGTAAACAGGGCCTCAGATATAATGGCCTGTTTGAGGCGAGAAGGGAAGGAGGCTGGCTGTGCTGTGTGGAAAGCGCTCAGACCTCTCTGGATATAACATAGCCAAGCAAGTAACTGTAAATTGTGGGACTACAATGCCTCATACACATATAGATAAGACCCTTAGCTAAGACTGGGCGGGTTCTGTTGTCGCTGTGATCTCTGTAAATGTGTTTTTAAGACAGCTAAATGCCACACATCTATGATGCTGCAAACACAGGAAACTGAACTGCTGCATGAGGGGGAAAACTGTCTATAATTAGTATATAATTAGTGTTAATTTTGTAGTCTATTTTTTATTTAGTCTTAGTCTTAGTCCTGTGTCAAATGTCCTTGTTGATTTTAATCATATTTAGTCAATCTCATCCTGCTTTTGTTGAGTCAAGTTTTAGTCAACTAAAAGTTTGAGTATTTTAGTCTCGTCTTAGTCAAAGAAACTAAAGGTCTGAGCATTTTAGTCTCGTCTTAGCCTTGGGGAAAAAGATAGTCGACAAACATCTTTCGTCATAGTTTTCGTAGACGAAATTAACACAAATCAATATCTTATACAACAGTTACAGGTACTTCTGGCCGAGCAATTTGAGAGGCATTCCAGCCATAATGTAACATTGGTTAGGCTGCATTCAAACAGCTTTCTTCTGTGAGTAGTAGTGACAGAGATATTGATACAGTTAACCTTCATTATGAAGAGTAAGCTGAAATAGTGCTAACCTAAAAGTAGCTAGCTTAGCTCGCTTGCAGTTGTGAAATAGTCTCAACATGATGCTCGGCAACGCTTGGTAGTAGTGCAATCCTGAGGGAACTGTGTTTGTGGCGACAAATGGTTACATGCTGCCACTCCGACGTGCTGCCACTCCGACGTTCTGCCACTCCGAAATATCGGCACTCAGAAAGGGGGTCTATATTCCCCGTTTTTCACTAACCTCTCCCAGCCCCCACGCCAAACCTAACCTCCCCCCATGCCTAAACCTAACCTCCCCCAGACCCTAACCCAAAACCTAACCTCTCCCACCCCCACGCCTAAACCTAAGGTCGGCATTGCGGCTTCTAAGGTGAACGACCGCCAGTCCGAATAATGGAAGTTAACGTTCGGAGTGGCAGCATGTCGGAAAGGCAAAGGAACCCCGCGACAAATAACAGACAAAAAATCAACTGTTGTTTGAAATGACTTAAAACAATCTATTATTACTTGATGAATACAGTAACTGTTATTAATGTATGTATGTATGTATGTATGTATGTATGTATGTATGTATGTATGTATGTATGTATGTATGTATGTATGTATGTGTAACTGGTGGACTTCTTCATTGTGTTGTGTGTGATTGAAATGAAGGACCCAGACAACCGGAGTATCTTTGTCATCCGTGTATTTCTGACAAGACAGAAAAATGAACAAAATAAATCCTCCACACACTCCACGTCTCCAACACAATCCTCTCCCAACAAGGAACAGATTTACTCATTGGCTGCCAGCCACTTCTGGAAAACGGATGCTCCCAGTGCCAGCCCTTTCAGAGCGTTTTCAGTGATTTCTCAAGACCCACAGAATATTGTGTGATATTACTATGTAAACACTGAACACGCCCAAAGAACGATGAGACTCTCTTGTATCATCAGCAAAAAAAAGTTTATTGATATCATTTTCCGTTCTTTACTTATCAGCAGTAGAAGATAGCTTGTTTCACCAAAAACAGACGTTTCAAACTATAAGCTGAGATAATGAGCCTTTTGTGAAATGAAGCATTTCAAGCACATCACTGACTCTGAAGCTAATATTTTCTGATGTAGTGACACCTCAAAAATAATTTCCTTCAATAAAACAAAGGAAAAATAATTTCCTTCAAGAAAACAAAGGAATTTTGATGGCAAAATAATATTTTTTAGCTGCAACCAGCAGCGCTGGCCCCTGCGTGCGCAGACCATACACCTTCTTGCTGGTCTTGATTTACTGCTGGTGGGCATGAGGTATTCCAGTTTGTGTTTGCCAATCTGTCCATCGAGCCTGCTGCCTGGGTGGGTGTTGTGTGGTGCCCTGCGTGCCCCACCCCCCTCGGCTGCAGGCTCCTCCTCCGTGGGAGTGTCTCTGGTGGCTCTGCTCGGGTCTCTGCTGCCTGTGTCAGGCGACGGATCTTTGCATGCTGGAGCTGGCAGAAACTCACCCCCACACTAACACACAGCCTGCATGCCGTTGCTGGCAGAGACTCATCCCCACACTGACACACAGCCTGCATGCTGGAGCTTGGAGAAACTCACCCCCGTGCGCTGCACCGGGCGTCTGTTTTTGGAGCCCCCTCCGCTGTTTTTGTGCGCCCTCCCAGCGCGACACTGAAAAGCCCTTTTCTGGCGGCTGATCGTGTGGAGGGACTGTCGCAGCGGAGACGGAGGGGCTCAGTTGTGGGAGCGGATTGGCTGCTGTTCGCAGCCAACGTTGGCTCCAGCCAGAGCAATCTGTGCCGCTCTGGCTCCAGCATGCACCGGTTTCTCTTTCATCATGGCTTCTTTGCTGTTTTTCCTCGCCTTTCTCTGGTCTGGAGAGCGCTGTCGCCACCTAATGGGTCCGTAAAATTGCTTATACACCTTCAAAATCCCCCATATTTTTTCAGGAGATGCATCAGGCTTTGATCCACGTCCCACCGTCAAAAAACGCAATTGACGACTTTAGTCGTCATTGGCACTCTACGTTACTATTTGAATTGACGACTTTAGTCGTCATTGGCACTCAATGAGTTAAAGAGGAGTCACCACATTGACTCATTGATTCACGGTATGACGTTAAACAGTGTTTTTGACAACGTAACAATATGTGTGAAACAAAACACAGTAAACATACCTGACAAGACAGAACAATGAACAAAATATATCCTCCACACTCTCCACGTCTCCCCAACACAATCCTGCACAAATTAATCCAAGGGGAAATACGGAAGTTCAGCTGTCAGATTTCACTCGTCAAAATACATTTATACAAGGACCGATACATTGAAATCTACCATCTAACAGGTGCATCCATACATCATAAAGGTGAGACTAACAAACATATAAACTAAAATGATCAGAGATTATAGGATGGAATGTGATATATTATAGAGCAAAAATATCACCCACCTCTCCCAACAAGGAACAGATTAAAGAGGAAGAGGTGGGGCGTAAACAGGAAATTAACTCATTGAGTGCCAGCCACTTTTGGAGAACGGATGCTCCCAGTGCCATAGTTTTCAGAGCGTTTTCAGTGATTTCTCGAGGCCCACAGAATATTGTGTGATATTACTATGTAAACACCGAACACGCACAAGAACGAGCTGGCTCTATTGTATCATCAGCAAAAAAAAGTTTATTGATACCATTTTCCGTTCTTTAGTTATGAGCCGGAGAAGATAGGTTGTTTTCAGCGTTTTCAGGCTTTTCAAATTATTAGCTGAGATAATCCGCCTTTTGTGAAATGCAGCATTTCAAGCACATTCACTGAGTCTGAAGATAATATTTTCTTATGTAGTGACGTAGTTGTTGTGTGATGCCCTGCGTGCCGCACCCCCCTCCCCCCCTCCCCCCGTAAACTCCTCCCCACACTGCACACAGCCTCACGCAACCATTATATTTTCGGAGTGCTGCGTTTGTGTGCTGCTGTCGGCTCTCAGCGCCACAGCAGGGAAGAGCCAACCCGGATTGCTGAATGGTTTGGCGTCAGGGGCTGCTTTCCTGGCTGCTAATCGGGTGGAGAAACTATACAGACAGACAGACAGACAGACAGGGACAGAGGGGCTCAGTTGTGAGCGCGGATTGACTCCTGTTCGGAGCCAATGTCAGCTCCCGCGAGAGAGCAAATGGCTCTGGGAGCATGCATCGGTTTGTCTTTGATCCACGGCTTTTAGGCTGTTTCTCGGACCTGTCTCTAATCTGGACTGCACCGAGCAAGCACTGTCGCCACCTAATGAGTCCGTAAAATAGGTTATACACCTTCAATACCTACAATAATTGGACAGGAGATGCAGGGGGCTTTGATCGATGCCCCACCGTCAAAAAACGCATTGGACGTCTTTCGACGTCCATGGCACTCTACGTCACTATTTAATTGGACGTCCTTCGACGTCCATGGCACTCAATGAGTTAAGAGGCACTGAGAAGGAGGAGTTACATTGCTATATATAGAGACAGTCTGCATGTCTGGGAACGCCCACAAAATGTTAAATGGCTGGCGCGCGAGTGGGGTAAAACCGCCCATATATCTCATGGGCTGACTCACCAAAAGACGGTGCTGCGGCTCTAAACTACAGGTTTGGGGGTTCTAGAGCAGAACACAAGACGTCTGCTCAGATGTGCGTTTACTGCGGTGGTTAAATCCCCGATCGTGTCTGCCTGGGCTGGGCTATCAGCTAAATTCTAACTTTGCTGAATGGATAGAACGGGGTTTTTTACCCCACCCTGACCACACCCCCAGCAAGGCTGAGCCAGCTGAGCCAGCTAAACCAGCGTCTATGACGAGACGTGGCCTCAACCTATACAGCAGGGGTGGCGTTGGAAGTAGAAGAAAACTGCCAGGTGTATACATTAAAATAACATAAATAACAGAGATAGAAAGCAGATTTAGTGTAATTATACATGCCATAACAACTTTTGTTACACTCACCTCCCTAGAATTACACTAACATCTGCATTGTACCAAAATACCCGTGTCATACTCATAGTTATAGAAATCACAAAAGCACAGAAAGAAAACACTGAATTACTGGAATTGTGACCTTGTGACAATAAGCCGGCATAAGAATACCACCACATACAGTGGATTACATCAGCAATAACTGCTACAAAAAAAAATAGTCAAGAGGGACAGAGACCCGCTCGGCGCCTATGCAGAATCTCAGGACACTCTATGGACTAAATGAGGTGCCATTTACACCACACAATCTAAGCCACACGTCACTTGGACACATCTCAAAAGTAAAATCTGCTCAAAATGCTCAAAACCAAAACAGGAAAACAACACAGTTATAGCTGCTTCATGAAGCTTCTCGAAAGACAAACAATCAAATCAACACTGTGTGGTGCTTTGAGACCATAGACTCTGTGAGCCTCCTAACAGGCTTAATAGCTCTGCCAAATCGCATGGCCCTCACCCCCGCAAGAGGCCAGGATGGGACTAACATTAACATTATTATTATTATAACCTTTATTTAACCAGGTAAAACAAATTGAGATACGAAATCTCTTTTACAATTGCGACCTGGCCAAGAAGGCAGCAAGTTACAGATCAGATCATACACACATTTACATACAAAATACAAAAACTAATTAAAACAGAGCACAGACTACACCAACACTGCATCAGAAGTAATAGTAAAAAGCATACATCCTAAAATCATACATACATCCTAAAATCATAGTCATAAAATGATAATAAGAGCGGCATAAAGTGCAGAGGCATATTGTGCACAGAGGAGTCCAAATATTGCTACGAGAGGCATAAAGTGCATAAAGAGACAAAGTGCACAGTGGAAATTTAAATGTTGCCACAGGAGCAGCTCGAGACAAGAACCTCTGACAACTTGTGTTTAAAACTGGACAACGAAATCAAAGAAACCAACTTAAAACGTGTCTGCAGGTCGTTCCAGGACCAGGGACCAAAATAAGACAAGCTTCTTTTGCCAGCCTCAGTCCGTACAGGAGGCACTTTAAAGCGCAACCAGTTGGATCTGAGATTATACGAGGTAGTTATGGACACAAATTTAGAGCATAAGTAAGAGGGTAACTTACCCAGAATGGTCTTATACATGAGAATATACCAATGCTGCAACCTACGCATAGTCAGGGAGGACCATCCGACTAGATTGTACAAGATACAGTGATGGGTCCTGTAACCTGAGGTGGAAATATATCTCAAAGCAGCATGAAAAAGTGGATCAAGTTTGGCCAGGGTAGTAGGACACGCGAATCTATAGATAGTGTCGCCATAGTCTAACTGAGACATGAACAGGCTTGCCACCAGACGTTTACGAGAAGGCATAGAAAAACACGATTTCAATCTATACAAGGAGCCCAAAGTGAATTTGAGCTTCCTGGACAGAGTTGCAATATGGTGTTTAAAATTTAGGTCCTTATCCAGCCAAAAGCCTAGATATTTATAAGTATCCACATACTCAATGGCTGTCCCTTCAAGTGTGTGGATAGCAAGCGGAGGAGCCACAGTGCTGCTATGTGCAAATAACATTGTCTTAGTTTTGCTGGCATTTAAGAGCAGCTTAGCTTCGTTAAGCTCGTGCTGCAAAAAGGTGAAATCAAATTGAACATGGGGAGAGTGTGACACAGGGGAGGGGTGGGATGTAGGGGATGGGACTAACATTAACATGGCGAGAGTGTGACACAGTGGAGAGGTGGGATGTAGGGGATGGGACTAACATTAACATGGGCAGAGTGTGACACAGAGGAGGGGTGGGATGTAAGGGATGGGACTAACATTAACATGGGGAGAGTGTGACACAGAGGAGGGGTGGGATGTAGGGGATGGGACTAACATTAACATGGGCAGAGTGTGACACAGAGGAGGGGTGGGATGTAGGGGATGGGACTAACATTAACATGGGCAGAGTGTGACACAGAGGAGGGGTGGGATGTAAGGGATGGGACTAACATTAACATGGGGAGAGTGTGACACAGAGGAGGGGTGGGATGTAGGGGATGGGACTAACATTAACATGGGCAGAGTGTGACACAGTGGAGGGGTGGGATGTAGGGGATGGAACAGAGGGAGAAGCAGCAGCAGGGATGGCCATAGGTGGAGGACGGGTCTGCAGCAAAATCACAGTCTTTAGCAGCTTGGCGTAATCTTGTTACAAACTGCTGCACAGTCTCTCCTGGTTTCTGTGTTATCTGGTAGAAAGCTTGGTGGGCGATCGCAGTGTTTACTTGTGGTACGAAGTAGGCATTCAGTGCTGCGACCGCTGCACCATAATCTGCTGCCCCTCCTGTGTTCGGCAGGGTTGACAAAACATTCTGGAAAAAGGGAACAGCGAGCACACTCCAAAAATATACAGCTCCGGTGCAGGGCACACGCAATATCAAGTCACAGCAGAAAAAGCCAGCACACAAAATGTCCTTTTATGGGTTTAATTAATACCTTAGTCTGGGTAAGGCAGCAGCACAGCAACAAACGTTTCGGCACGCAGGCCTTCTTCAGTGTTGTGCCGCAGTAGGCGGACATGACGGTTAAATACAGTCAAAACCGGAAGTACATTCAATTATATAAAAATGTACATAAACCGCCGAACATAGACGGGTACAAACAAGGAAATGACCATATCAAACGATTTACAATTATAGATCATGTTGTGTGAGAGATACAACAAAGATCAGATCGCACATTGGTCAGGAAAGAACACAAACAGACCTATAGACACGGATAATACAAGTTGGAGCATAGCAGCATTTATATAGAAAATAGAAGTATTAGAAAATAGAAAAATAATTTTGATTAAAAAAAAAATAAGCCTGTAACAGGTACTGTATCAAGTCCTTTGACTTGATATGGTCCCCTCTCGATCAAGATTTATTTTAGTCCTTTCGTTATTATTTCTGGCCATTTGCTGGGATAATTCAAATAAAAATCTTCCTCACCTTGTACCGTTATAATATCCTCATGCTCGGAGTCAGTAACGTCAGTTGCGCTGCTGCTGGGCTAGCAACAGCGGTACTGGTAGATGTGCTAGTGCTACTAGCAGTAGCAGCTTGAAGGACTTGAAGGTGCAGCACCGGGTCGGGCGAGGGCCGCAGCGATGGTGTTAGCAGCACGGACGGTAGTAGATGTGCTTCTGCTGCTGCTGCTGCTGCTGGCAGCAGCCTCCATCTCTGCTGGTGGACTTGGTGTATCCCTCCCGATGGTGTTGTCACTAGCAGCAGACCTGGGTTCAATAAACCTTAACAAGGAACCCCTCTGCTGTTCGCGTGCTTGCTCCTTTTGCACTCGCCTCTTTTTGAACTGGGCTCCAGACAATTTTGGTCGCTTAGGGTTACACATGATGTTTATGTTTCAAACTGCCTTTTTCTTTCGCTTTGCTTTTTTTCTTTCTTTCTTTCTTTCTTTCTTTCTTTCTTTCTTTCTTTCTTTCTTTCTTTCTTTCTTTCTTTCTTTCTTTCTTTCTTTCTTTGTGGCATTGTTGGGGTGAGGGCGGGCCACCGCGGGAGCAGGTAGGCGGGTGCTGCAGGTGCATGAAGCCCAGTCATTGGTGAAGCGCCACAGTATGAGCGTGATTGACCCATTGTCTGGGTTGTTTGTTTTTTTGCCTCATCTTGCCGCCTTCACAAGGTGGCGACATAGGCGGTCGCCTATGTCGGCTATATGCACGAACCGGCCCAACAGTGCAATGTTATCCAGTCGACTGTTTGTGATTTCCACTCACCTAGACAGGCTTGGATGATAGAGGAAAGTTCCTCCGGGCTCCTTCTGGACAGGCTATAGCATGTACAGACTACAAGATCCTCGGCAGTCTCTGTTCCTTTCTCACTATACAACTGTCTGTCTTGTAATCAGGAGTCTTTGAGTCGTTGTGGTTTTCACGCGACACATTAAAAGATATTTCACCAGGAGAATCCCCCGACGAGTCCGCAAACGCAGTCTGACACCTGCTTTATTCTTTCTAAACACATCAATGGGTCATTCTCCAAAATTGGTTCAATGTTAGATTTATTAAGTCGGAGTTATTAAGTTTACAGCTATCTCAAATATTATTTGGGTTTCGAATGGATAATAGAATGATTTTAGTAAACATATAAGATTTTCATAGCTACTTTTTAAACTTGTTTTTTGGTTGTGGGACAGTTCCTGGAGAATAACCTCCTCAGTCAGACCACTTGTCTGTTTGTAGCATGCTGCAGACAGCACACATCACCCTGGCCGTGTCTGTCTCTTCTCTCCTGACCACACTCCCGACACGACTAGATATCAAGCAGGCTAGATATCCTGACCTCTGTGACTGGTCGGTGAGTGAGTGCTCAGGGGAGCTCCATGCTCGCGTCTGTGCACAGTTCACACTTAACAAGCGAGCACCGACGTGCCAACGTGATTTGCCTCTGATCAGGGGGGGTTTGTCGCTGCGCTCCAAAAACAGCTCGCCGAGGGCTCTGAGCGCCTAGTGTGAACTCTGCATGATCCACCTCCTGACTGGATTTTCCTCCCACCAGCCTGGTTCCCCAGAAAAATAATTGGTCCATTCCACAATACAAGGGGGTTAGTCCACTTCAGGAATTCTTCACAAAAATCTTCTTTATAAAAATGTAAAGTCCTTGTTTCAAACAGGCTGAGCTGCCTGCCTTCATAGGGAACAGCACCAAGCAGCACACCTATGAAATCATGTCACTACTATTGAGTCCAAATAGCAGCTGCTCACTCTACACCTCACATGGGCGGGGTTAGTGTCACACACACACACACACACACACACACACACACACACACACACACACACACACACACACACACACACACACACACACACAACACAACTGAATTAGGAAAAAAAGAATGCAATGTCAAATCAAATGTCAAAGAGGTTCTTTGCCTTGATCCTATGTGTCATATTTCATAACGTGTGTGTCTATGTGCATGTGTGTGTGTGTGTGTGTGTGTGTGTGTGTGTGTGTGTGCGTGCGTGCGTGCGTGCGTGCGCGTGCGTGCGTGTGTGTGTGTGTTGGTCGCTGTTATTTCCTAATGTGATGAAATGTGTATGTCTGTGTCTTGTCTATCAACAAGACAGGTCAGGGGTCGACAAAGTTTTTGCGATGAAGTGCCATTTTTAAATGTGCTTGTCAATGTGCCACACCAAGATGAATGACTCACACATCAAGATTTAAATCTCAGTGGATCTGTAATCTGATTCCTTCCATAAGAAGGCTGCATCTTATATAAACATCCTCAACTGACTTGAACTAATTCACCCTAACAAACTTCTTGTTCCCCAGCAATACACTAACCCTACTGTACCAAACTGTCATCATTCTTGTTCCCCAGCAATACACTAACTCTACTGTACCAAACTGTCATCATTCTTGTTCACCAGCAATACACTAACTCTACTGTACCAAACTGTCATCATTCTTGTTCATCAGCAATACACTAACTCTACTGTACCAAACTGTCATCATTCTTGTTCACCAGCAATACACTAACTCTACTGTACCAAACTGTCATCATTCTTGTTCACCAGCTATACACTAACCCTACTGTACCAAACTGTCATCATTCTTGTTCACCAGCAATACACTAACTCTACTGTACCAAACTGTCATCATTCTTGTTCCCCAGCAATACACTAACCCTACTATACCAAACTGTCATCATTCTTGTTCACCAGCTATACACTAACCCTACTGTACCAAACTGTCATCATTCTTGTTCATCAGCAATACACTAACCCTACTGTACCAAACTGTCATCATTCTTGTTCACCAGCAATACACTAACCCTACTGTACCAAACTGTCATCATTCTTGTTCACCAGCTATACACTAACTCTACTGTACCAAACTGTCATCATTCTTGTTCACCAGCTATACACTAACTCTACTGTACCAAACTGTCATCATTCTTGTTCACCAGCTATACACTAACTCTACTGTACCAAACTGTCATCATTCTTGTTCACCAGCTATACACTAACCCTACTGTACCAAACTGTCATCATTCTTGTTCACCAGCTATACACTAACTCTACTGTACCAAACTGTCATCATTCTTGTTCACCAGCAATACACTAACTCTACTGTACCAAACTGTCATCATTCTTGTTCACCAGCAATACACTAACTCTACTGTACCAAACTGTCATCATTCTTGTTCACCAGCAATACACTAACCCTACTGTACCAAACTGTCATCATTCTTGTTCATCAGCAATAAACTCCATCCCCTCAGTTACAAAGTGTTCCAATGACAGCATACGTCAATAGGAGGCTGTCAACAACACACACACACACACACACACACGCCCACGTGCACGCACACACACACACACACACACACACACACACACACACACACACACACACACACACACACACACACACACACACACACACACACACACACACACACACAGGACATGAGAGTGTGTGTGTGATTCTCTCTGTCAGTGCTGTGTGTGTTAATATAAATGGATGTCTAGCAGCCATTGTGGATGTGATCCTGTTTACCTTTGCTCAGCTCCACCTGGTGGTCATAAAGCGCCCGGCATGGTTTTGCGCAGCCACGACTTCGAGCCTTGCCGCCGACAGCGAGACTGTGCATACTCAAACGTAACTCGTTCAAAACACGTCCAAAGCGTTATCGTGTCGTTTACCAAGAACTTGCAATCATGTCGGTGGGGGAACATTTTATTGTCCCTCCATTTCAAAACTCATTCCGGTGAGCCTGCAGAAGGCTTTACTAGATGAGGGACAAGCACGTTAAATGAGGAAATGGCATTTCCTCATTCCTCACAACAAAGACTTGACGGCGCGAGACGGCGCAGAGTGACATTTTCGACGTGCTGCACGCCACCTACAACCAGCTGCGCCGAGAGGACGGCCAGCTGCGGCGACCCCCTGGGCGCAGTCAGCGCCATCGATTTCACACGAGCATAATTTGCGCTTGAGTCACTTTAATTTGCTTCAGAGTGATCAGTTGTCAAACGACTGTGCGAGGTGCTGAGCACGCTCTTCCTGTGTGTCTCTTTCATATATTCACCATTACTGGATGTTTCCATATCCGTATCACAATCAAGCCCCCAGGAATAGCGCTGGGCTGTGAAGCCATTTGAACATGGTGGCGAAGCTCTGTATTGCAAGTCATGTGACGCCATGCAGCCCAGAAAGGAAAATTCCCATCCACTTGCATGGGGAACCCGGCAGCTGGTAAACCCAGGGGAATTTTTTCCGGGTGTCACTCAAAGTATAAAACGACTCTTTTAATTATCAACTAATTTTTTATGGATCATTTTTTGTTCAGAAGCCACTAAGAGCCGTATACGGGGGTATTTTCTTCTTGTAATACAATCCATGGGTGGGAGGGGTGGGAGACGTCATGGAACACGTCATGGCACACATGCGCACTTCGCCTTGGGCCGCATGGTCAGGAAATAAAACCAGGAAGAAAAACCCCCCATGATGGCTTCATGCGCCAGTGAGCAACCTCCGTCCGAATGCATGGGTGGGCGTGGCACGTCCCCTATCCAGTTCTTTTAATACATCCATGATCACAATGCAATGAGTCATGTGACTTCCTGTGTGCCTCCTTCATATATTCACCATCACTGGATGTTTTCCATGTATCACAATGCAATGAGTGATAGCTTGTCTGTAGCAATCTCTTTGAGCAGCCACCAGCAGAAACATAAATCTGCACCTATACAGTATGAGCAAGGATACGAGAGAGAGAGAGAGAGAGAGAGAGAGAGAGAGAGAGAGAGAGAGAGAGAGAGAGAGAGAGAGAAAGAGATGGAGAGAGAGAGTGGGAGCAAGAGGGAGACGGAGGGGGAGAGAGATTGAGAGAGAGGGAGAGAGAGAGGGACAAAGGAACAGAGAGAGAGACAGAGAATGAGGGAGAGGGAGAGAAAGATACATTTTTGATTTTTAGGAACCTTTATTTTCCATAAATAAAGGACATTTTTAGCATAAAATACCTGATTAAATCATTAATCAATGAAACATATTGACACATAGACAGCATGTAACTTCTCACAGAAACAAAGGGTTAAAACAGAGCTGCCTGTCAACAAACGAACACAGAGCATCAGTGAAGCAGCAACGAGACAAAAAAACAGCAAAATCATTCATGAGTGAATAAAACCTAAAGTCCACTGTGATTCGAGCTCGTACCAAAGCTTTAAACAATGGCAGCAACTCCCCACCTGAAACATTTTCTATGTGATTTTTCCGGCTTTTGTAAATTGACAGTTTGGCCTGTCCCACTACAAAGTTCAACAGCTCCCACTTCATTGCATTTGCTCTTTTATAACCAGCACCAAAAATAAAAGCAGTTTCACTCCAACTCTCCCCACATTTGACAAACACATATTCTACAATTCCAAACAGTACTTCAAGTCTTTTACACTCCAGAAAACAGTGAAAAACAGACTCTGGTTCTTGACAAAAAGGACAGTTGTTAGACACTGTTGGATTGAACTTGGAGACAAAACTATTGACTGCCACTGCTCCCTTCAATATTGGCCACTGCACGTCACCTGACCTCTTGTTTAATGGTGCTTTCTAAAACAGCCTCCACACTGGTTTACAGTCATCCTGCACATTCAGTCTCTCTCTCCACACACTGTCTGTTCTCACACTCAGCATGTTCTTGTTTAAAGCTTGCACACAGTATTTATACATTGCCTTCCTATTCAACATGTACAGGTCTGTAGATTCAACGTTTTTATAAGCCAACAATGGTCCCATCAGTCCAGTTTGGTCTATTTGAGGACCCAGTTCAGGAAACGGATCCCCATCATTAGGACTGTCCGTTCCACTTAGATAGTCCTGTAACATTTCCCACTCCTGATTACTCAGTCTTTCAGTCCACGCGTTCAACCAACAAGTTCCTAGACAGGGAGAGAGGGAGAGAGACAGAGAGAGGGAGAGAGAGACAGAGAGAGAGGGACAGAGAATGAGGTAGAGGGAGAGAGATAGGGAAAGAGAGAGAGACAGAGAGAGAGGGAGAGAGACAGAGAGAGAGAGAGGGAGAGAGAGACAGAGAGAGGGAGAGGGAGAGAGAAAGGGACAGAGAATGAAGGAGAGGGAGAGAGAGAGACAGGGACAGATAATGAGGGAGAGGGAGAGACAGAGAGGGGGAGAGAGAGAGAGGGAGAGAGATACAGGGAGAGAGAGTGAGAGAGAGGGATAGAGAGGGAGAGAATGAGGGAGAGAGAGAGACAGAGAGAGACAGAGAGAGGGAGAGAGAATGAGGGAGAGGGAGACAGAGGGAGAGAGATAGAGGGGGAGAGAGAGAGAGAGACAGAGAGAGGGAGAGAGAGGGAGAGAGAGAGGGACAGAGAATGAGGGAGAGAGAGGGAGAGAGTGAGAGAGAGAGACAGAGAGAGGGAGAGAGAGGGACAGAGAATGAGGGAGAGAGATAGAGAGGGAGAGAGATAGAGGGGGAGAGAGTGTGAGAGAGACAGAGAGAGAGAGGGGGAGAGAGAGCCAGAGGAAGAGGGAGGTAGAGAGGGAGGGAGAGTGGGAGGGAGAGGGAGAGAGAGAGATAGGTGTATAGAGGGAGATAGAGAGAAGGAGAGAGAGAGAGAGCAGTCTTCACTGAAATGTTTTACAGGCAGACAGATAGAGAGGGAGAGAGAGACAGATAATGAGGGAGAGGGAGAGACAGAGAGGGAGAGAGAGACAGAGCGAGACAGAGAGGGAGAGAGATAGAGGGGGGAGATATACAGGGAGAGAGGGGGAGAGGGAGAGAGAGACATAGAGAGAGGGAGGGAGAGAGAGAGAGGGGGAGAAAGACAGGGAGAGGGAGAGAGAGAGTGACAGATAATGAGGGAGAGGGAGAGAGAGACAGAGGGAGAGAGGGACACATAGAGAGGGAGAGAGAGACAGAGAGGGACAGAGAATGAGGGAGGGAGAGAGCCAGAGGGAGAGGGGAGTAGATAGGGACAGAGGGAGAGAGAGAGGGAGGGAGAGTGGGAGAGAGAGATGTGGAGATGGAGAGGGAGAGGGAGATGGAGAGAGAGATGTGGAGATGGAGAGGGAGAGGGGGAGAGAGATGTAGAGAGGGGGAGAGAGACAGAGAGAGAGAGGGAGAGAGCAGTCTTCACTGAAGTGTTTTACAGGCAGACATATAGAGAGGGAGAGAGAGACAGAGAATGAGGGAGAGGGAGAGACAGAGAGGGAGAGAGAGAGAGAGGGAGGGAAGGATAGAGAGACAGAGAGAGAGGGAGAGAATGAGGGAGAGACAGAGAGAGAGAGAGGGAGGGAGAGAGACAGAGAGGGAGAGACAGAGAGAGGGAGAGAGACAGGGACAGAGAATGAGGGAGAGGGAGAGACAGAGAGAGGGAGAGAGAGACAGATGGAGAGAGAGAGAATTTTTTTTATTTTTAAGAACCTTTATTTTCCATAAAGGACGTTTTTAGCATAAAATACCTGATTAAATCATTAATCAATGAAACATATTGACACATAGACAGCATGTAACTTCTCACAGAAACAAAGGGTTAAAACACAGCTGCCCGTCAACTAACGAACACAGAGCATCAGTGAAGTGAACCAACGAGACAAAAAAACATCAAAATCATTCATATCAGTGTTGGGCAAGTTACTCTGGAAAAGTAATTAGTTACTGTTACTGATTACTCCTTAAAAAAGTAATAAAAGTTACTTTACTGATTACTTTTTCAAAAAGTAACTAGGTACGTTACTAGTTACGTTACTAGTTACTTTTATTTTTATGTTTTACCCCAAATACCGTCTAGCATGTCACTGTATTAATTATTTTCGCTTTGGTATTATATAGGCTATGTTAAACGAAAAGCCAAAGGCATTTTACTTTGAAATTCGGTTAGAAAGAACAGGAAGTGGTGTGTTAAGACTGGCTAGCTTCACACGAAATGAAATCAGACAGTCACACAGTCAGATAACGTGAGTGAAAGATGCTGTTACTGTCGGAAACTCGGAGTGGTAATACAACAGCCTCAATGCAAACGTTTCAAGCTTCGTTGCTGAAAGAAAAGTGATGATGTGTCAACATTCCCTGGGCCGGCCCGTCTGACTACGGTGAGAAAGGCTTTTACGAGAAGGTTAGGAAGTAACTGTGTACAACACTGACTTACCCAAAGTGTATCTGTTAATCCAGTGAACACACCCAAGTCTACCTCACCCAGCGTCGCCTTCAATTTAGCCTCCATCCCCGCATATTCTCTCTCGAGGTAGCCAGGTTTCTCTTGCTGTCTCCTTCTTCTGACTCGGTTTGTTTTGAAAGCCAGCGCGCACGCTCTGACGCTGTATCGCGCACACACACTATGCGTATATGTGTGCGTCGGCGTCCTCACGGTCCACCTGACTGAGACTGAGTCCGTAAGGATAAAATGTTTTATTTTACATAGAAAACACTGCATTCTGGCAGGCAATCATGTAACGCAGTAACGCATGCGTTACTTGGATTAGTAACTGTAATTAATTACTGTTTTGGAAATTGTAACGCCTTATATTACTTAGTTACTAAAAAAGTAACTAATTACAGTAACGCGTTACTAAGTAACGCGTTACTAAGTAACGCGTTACTGCCCAACACTGGGTGAATAAAACCTAAAATCCACTGTGATTCCAGCTCGTACCAAAGCCTTAAACAATGGCAGCAACTCCCCACCTGAAACAGTTTCTATGTGATTTTTCCGGCTTTTGTAAATTGACAGTTTGGCCTGTCCCACTACAAAGTTCAACAGCTCCCACTTCATTTAATTTGCCCTGTTATAACCAGCACCAAAAATAAAAGCAGTTTCACGCCAACTCTCGCCACATTTGACAAACACATATTTTACAATTCCAAAGAGTACTTCAAGTCTTTTACACTCCAGAAAACAGTGAAAAACAGACTCTGGTTCTTGACAAAAAGGACAGTTGTTGGACACTGTTGGATTGAACTTGGAGACAAAACTATTGACTGCCACTGCTCCCTTCAATATTGGCCACTGCAGGTCACCTGACCTCTTGTTTAATGGTGCTTTATAAAACAGCCTCCACACTGGTTTACAGTCATCCTGCACATTCAGTCTCTCTCTCCACACACTGTCTGTTCTCACACTCAGCATGTTCTTGTTTAAAGCTTGCACACAGTATCTATACATTGCCTTCCCATTCAACATGTACAGGTCTGTAGATTCAACGTTTTTATAAGCCAACAATGGTCCCATCAGTCCAGTTTGGTCTATTTGAGGACCCAGTTCAGGAAACGGATCCCCATCATTAGGACTGTCCGTTCCACTTAGATAGTCCTGTAACATTTCCCACTCCTGATTACTCAGTCTTTCAGTCCACGCGTTCAACAAGTTCCTAGAGAGAGAGAGATGGAGAGAGACAGAGAGAGAGTGAGAGAGAGAGACAGAGAGACAGAGAATGAGGGAGAGGGAGAGAGAGAGAGAGAGCGAGAGAGAATGAGAGAGATGGAGAGAGACAGAGAGGGAGAGGGAGAGAGAGACAGAGAGACAGAGAATGAGGGAGAGGGAGAGAGAGAGAGAGGGAGAGAGATAGAGGGGGGAGAGACAGGGAGAGAGAGTGAGAGAGACAGAGAAAGGGAGAGGGAGAGAGAGACAGAGAATGAGGGAGAGAGAGAGAGATAGAGGGGGGAGAGAGTGAGAGAGAGAGGGATAGAGAGAGAGAGAGGGGGAGAGAGACAGAGAGGGAGAGACAGAGAGAGGGAGAGAGACAGGGAGAGAGAGAGAGGGAGAGAGGGACAGAGAATGAGGGAGAGGTAGAGAGACTGAGAGAGAGAGACAGAGGGGGAGGGAGGTAGAGAGGGACAGAGAGGGAGGGAGGGAGAGAGGGAGAGAGAGATGTGGAGAGGAAGAGAGAGATGTATAGAGTGAGAGACAGAGGGAGGGAGAGAGACAGGGAGAGAGACAGAGAGAGGGACAGATATTGAGGGAGAGGGAGAGAGAGAGACACAGAGGGATAGAGGGAGAGAGAGACAGACAGAGAGAGAGGGACAGAGGGAGAGAGTGGGAGGGAGAGAGAGAGAGCAGTCTTCACTGAAGTGTTTAACAGGCAGACAGATAGAGAGGGAGAGAGAGACAGAGAGAGAGAGAGAGACAGAGAATGAGGGAGAGACAGAGAGAGACAGAGAGAGAGGGGGGAGAGATACAGGGAGAGAGAGAGAGAAAGAGAGAGAGGGAGAGAGAGAGAGGGAGGGAGAGAGAAAGAGAGGGAGAGACAGAGACAGAGAGACAGGGAGAGAGAGGGAGAGAGAGAGGGACAGAGAATGAGGGAGAGGGAGAGACAGAGGGAGAGAGGGATACAGAGAGTGAGAGGGAGAGAGATAGAGGGGGAGAGAGTGAGAGAGAGAGAGAGACAGAGAGAGTGAGAGAGAGTCAGAGAGAGAGGGAGAGAGAGGGACAGAGAATGAGGGAGAGGGAGAGAGAGAGAGCCAGGGGGAGAGAGGGAGGGAGAGTGGGAGAGAGAGTGGGAGAGATGTGGAGAGGGAGAGAGAGAGACAGAGGGAGAGGGAATGAGAGAAAGGAGAGACAGAGAGAGAGAGAGAGCAGTCTTCACTGAAGTGTTTTACAGACAGAAATGCCCTCTATTGTAAATCAATAGAGGGCATGTCTGTCTGTAAAACACACACACACACACACACACACACACACACACACACACACACACACACACACACACACACACACACACACACACACACACACACACACACACACACACACACACCATACAGCTGATGGCACTGAAGCTGACAGCATCACTGAGTTACTGAGTGAAGACAGAATACAGATGAAACTCAAGTTACAGACATGATGTACAGGAGTGGAATGACTCCTGTTATACCATGGTCTGGGTGAATACTCGATTCTGATTGGCTGCAAGGTGTCCATTATTTTGTGATAATGTACAGTGATAATGTACACCTAGCTAAATGGTCTGTTCACCGTTCATATCAATGCGCCATAGTTTCAACAGTGGTATCAAGAGAGCTGTTTGAGCTCTATACCCCCGTTAAGGGTTAATATGACAATTTTGGAAGTTGAGAAAAAAATTGAGTCGGTCAAAGTAAGTATTTAAATCACCCCTGTGTGCTCAGTTTATCAAAAATAACTCTTTACAATTTTCTACAGATTTCTAACCTCGCGTCACCAGGCTCTTCTCGGCGAGAGAGGAGATTTCCCTCGGCTCGTGCACGAGCGCAGAGCAGCGGGGGCAGGGCGAGCCCCCGCTGCTCTGTGTCACTTCCTGAAACTCTTCGCTCTTAAATGTTAATATACTTGGCCAATACATATCTATCATACAAAATAAAGGCATAAAGGCCAAACGGTAATGTCTTCATTTAATGTAGAACGCAAAACATCGTTAAACCCGCATTCCTGTGATAAAGTTAACGTTTGAGTCGGCTTTAAAACGGAGGGTGGTGGAGGTGGGAGGGACTATTTTATTTCGTGGAAGACTGATTTACAGTATGAATAACAGACATTTAGCCATTTAGATTGCTTTATTTATTACACATGGAAATATAAATGACTGGTCTTATTGTTTTGTTGGCAAGTGACTATGGTATAAGCGGGTTAATGCACTTCGAGGTGTACATTATCACTTTTTACCCTTACTTAGTGTATAGACTCAGTCTGGTCATGTGACTCCAGTCTGTACCAACATATGAACATTGAGTCTGTTAGTGTATAGACTCAGTCTGGTCATGTGACTCCAGTCTGTACCAACATATGAACATTGAGTCTGTTAGTGTATAGACTCAGTCTGGTCATGTGACTCCAGTCTGTACCAACATATGAACATTGAGTCTGTTAGTGTATAGACTCAGTCTGGTCATATCACTCCAGTCTGTACCAACATGAACATTGAGTCTTGAAAAAAACACTTTAGGTCCAAAGAAAAACCAAAGTAGGCCACTGGAGCACACGGATCCTTTTTGAAAAACTTTATTGAAAAACTAACGTTTCGACGCCATGCGTCTTCATCAGAGTTGTAGAACAATGAGTACACTTTTCATATTTAATAATAAATAAAAATGATTGGATTTATATAGCGCTTTTCTAGACACCCAAAGCGCTTCACAGAAATCATTATTCATTCACACCATTCGTACCAGTGGTGGTAAGCTACGGGTGATGTAGCCACAGCTGCCCTGGGGAAGACTGACGGAAGCGTGGCAGCCATTTTGCGCCTACGGCCCCTCCGACCACCACCAACATTCATAGACATTCATACCCATTCATACGAGGCAATGAGGGTTAAGTGTCTTGCCCAAGGACACAACAACAACAGCTGGGAGGGAGCGGGATTCGAACCGCCAACCCTTGAGTCATTGGCCGACCTGCTCTACCTCCCGAGCTAATGCCGTCCCTATATTTATAACCTCCCTGTAATCAAAGCCAATCCAGTCCAGGCTGGGGGGGGGGGGGGGGGGGGGGGCTTAATTGACAGAAATGATAATTCATTTAGAGTAATATTCTACAAGAAACCGAATACATTTTCCATAAAGACAGATTTACAGTGATATGTAAATAGTAATGAGTTAATCACAATAATAATAAAACCCCGATAAAAGCCATCAACAAAATAAAGTTTTATTATAAGGATGGGAAAGGGATAGGGAGTGATGGGAGGGACCATTATGTGCAGGACGGCGGGGTTTCCACCTGGAGTTAAAAGGAGGAGAAAATATGTCAGTCAGTGTAAGCTCCAATTAACAATGCACAAATAAAAGTTAATTCAGGTCTACAACTATAAAAATAAAAAACCTACCCATCATACATTTGAGAAACATACGAAAACAACCATCAATTAAAACATAGTTATACAAAAGACATATAGGAAATGGGCATTACTTTATATACCATGAGACTAAAGGAAACAGGTGAGGTTTAATTCCTCATTCAGACCTAAAGGTTCAACTGTGTTCAATTGTGTAATCCAAAACGCTTCTCTGCAAAGTAGTTTTTTTTATCATGTCTTCGCCTCTAGGGGATGACGTAATTTTTTCAATTCCCCAAAATTTTAGAGAGGCCGGAGATCCATGATTAAAGTGCAGGTAGTGACGCGCAATTGCGTAATCCATATTACCAGTGCGGATTGCTGTTTTGTGTTCAGCTATGCGCAATTTGAGGGCGCGTTTCGTTTGGCCGACGTATAATTGTCCACATGGACATTTTAAAATATAAATAACATGTGTAGAATTACAATTAATAAATGATTTTATTTTGTACTTTTTTCCTGTACGTGGGTGTGAGAATGTTTTGGAGTCACTCGAGTTGGAACAATGAACACAGTTGCCGCATCTAAAAAAACCAAAAGGTGGGTTTGGTAACCAGGTGGGTCGCGGGGCAGGTTTCATAAGGCTATGTACTAACCTGTCTTTAATTGAACGAGATTTTCTAAAGGTTATAAGGGGAGGCTCAGAACAAATGCCTTTCATGGCAGGGTCGACTGCCAGAACCCGCCAGTGTTTTAAAACAGCGCTTCTGAGCTCTCCTGCCACAGGAGAATAGTCTGTAACAAAACAGAGTCGGGAGGGCTTTTGTCATCGTTTTTTAACCAGTAGAGTGGATCTATCTGTGCATGACGCCCTTTGATAGGCAGAATTGATGTCATGCTCCAGATAGCCTCTACTTAGAAAACGTTGTCTCATATCTATTGATTTATTTTTAAATTCTGCCTCTGTTGTACAATTTCTGCGGAGACGTAAAAATTGACCCACCGGGTCAATTTTTTATTAGGTTCTTGGGGTGATTACTGTCAGCCCTAAGGATAGTATTCCTACTTAGGGGTTTCCTATAGATAGTGGAATGTAATATATTATCATTGCCCTTGTAAATCGTCAAATCCAGGAAGTTAATTTTATCCAAACCAATTTCATGAGTAAAGGACAGAAAAGTTGACATATAATTGATATACTCTATGAAGGCATTTAATTCAGTTGAGGTACCATTCCATATCATGAATATATCATCTATGTACCTGCGCCATATGGAAATCTTTGAGAGGAAGGGATTGTTATTATAAATATATTTCTCCTCCCAGAAACCCATCACTAGACAGGCATAAGATGGCGAAAAAGAACTGCCCATGCTTACCTTGGCTCTGAAGAAAGAAAGAACCAGCATATTGAAAGAAATTTTTTGACAAAATAAGTTCAGTGAGAGTTAATAAAAATTCATTGGGGGGCAAAATACCTTCAGGGCGAGTATCTAAATAGTAAGTCAAAGCCTGCAAACCCATGTTGTGAGGGATACAAGTGTACAGACTTTGCACATCTAAAGTTACCAACATCATGTTTGGTTGACAAGGAAAATTAGCTGTCACTTTAAGAATATCGGTGGTGTCTCCTAGGTACGAAGGGAGCTCCAACACATGTTTTTTAATAAAAAAGTCAACATATTGGGACAAAGGTTCCGTTACACAGCCAATACTAGAGACAATAGGACGAAAAGGAGGGTTAGCTAAAGATTTATGTATTTTAGGAAGGCCATAAAAAGCTGAACAAATAGGGTACTTCACTGTTAGAAATGCTTTCTCTTTATCAGTGATCCAGCCTCTAGAGAAGGTAGTTTCTAAATAGGAGTCAATTTCCTCTTTAATGCGTTCAGTCGGATTCGAGGTGAGAGGAATGTAATTATTTCTGTCTGTAAGTAACAGTTTAATTCCTCTATCATACTGTTCATGACTTAAAATGACAGTAGATCCCCCCTTATCAGCAGGTCTGATAATTATATCAGATCTACTTTCCAAGTTTTGTAAACCTTTAAATTGATTTTTAGACAGATTGTTATTATTATGCCTTCTTTTTTTGCAAATAATATCAAATTCATTTTGTAAAAGGTTTTTATAGGTTACAATGGCTGGATTCAGGTTGGAAGAGGGTAAAAATCTCGATTTCTTTTTAAAAGGTGTGGCTTCCCTATTTTCTATATCCGCCGTTTGCATATCCCTACTTAATTCATTACTATTTGTAAGGGCATTTGTTCTAGGAGAAAAGAAATGTTTAAGATGTAAGGATCGAATAAATTTAAAACAATCAACTTTCAGCTTAAAAGGATCAACAGTGTTTGTGTAAGAGAAAGAGAGGCCTTTATTGAGTACCTCTGTTTCGGCTTGGGTGAGGTCATGTCCCGATATATTAATCACCACTTGCTCTGGCTCTGGTTGCTCCGGGTGCGTTGAGAGCGGCGGAGCTCTGTCTCTTCTTGAAGATCTCCCATATCCCCGTGTGCCCCTCCTTGTCTTCCTCCTTGTCTTGGTGGACGGCCTCGGCGACGTGGGGGTTTGCCTAAAAAAGGCTGTTGGAAACCTGGTTGGAAGTTTCGATGGATGTCGGCTTCACTTCCCTCCGACGTGTCGATCTCGCTTGCAGTGGAGAATCTGGCAGGGTGTGGCCACTTAAAGCGCGCAGGTCGGCGTTGTTGTCTGGACTGTCTTTGTTCTCCGTTCCAGTCGTAGACCTTTCCTTCAGCGTAATCTTTGGTGTCTCTCTCGTATTTCTTGAGTTTGTAAGACTGCAGGTCTTCCTGTAAGGCTTTCAGAGTTGTAGCAGTTTTATTCATTAAAGAATTTACAGCATCAGCATCTAATTTCTCTTTGATTTGTGCTTCAATGTGCGTCACTTTTTCAGTGTTTTTTTCTTTCTCAGTCTTAGTTCTTTGAATGATCAAAAGCATCAAGTCCATGGAACATTTATTTAGGATTTGTTCCCACCTTTTCATGAAGTCCTTGTCCTCCAGGCCAAATGATGGAACTTTGTTTAAGCGAAGTCCACGGGGAATCCGCTTCTGTCTCCAGTATTCAGACAGAGTGATGGTGTGCCATAATAGCCTTGTTTCTCGTTTCTTCTCTTCTTCGAGATCTCTGCTGAGGGAGAGAGAACTTGGTTCTGATGGTTGCATCATTTCATGGAATAATGAGTGCGGCATCACAATGCTGGCATGTTCGTCTGTGTAGGATAGAGTTTCTGAGCGCACCGTAGTGCTTGCATTGATCATTTCAAAATTCATGATGATCCACTTGTTCTTTAGTGGGGTGAGCGGCGAAGAAACACAGAGTCTGCCCGGCGACTCAAGGTATAATACTTGCAAGGATGAGGTTAGGCGCGCTTCCACCCGAGACAGCCCAACAGGCTGGTCCGGTGCTCTCAGAGAATGGGCAAGTATAAACTTGAAAAAAACACTTTAGGTCCAAAGAAAAACCAAAGTAGGCCACTGGAGCACACGGATCCTTTTTGAAAAACTTTATTGAAAAACTAACGTTTCGACGCCATGCGTCTTCATCAGAGTTGTAGAACAATGAGTACACTTTTCATATTTATAACCTCCCTGTAGTCAAAGCCAATCCAGTCCAGGCTGGAGAGGGGGGGGGGGGGGGGGGGGGAGGTGAGAACAAGCTTAATTGACAGAAATGATAATTCATTTAGAGTAATATTCTACAAGAAACCGAATACATTTTCCATAAAGACAGATTTACAGTGATATGTAAATAGTAATGAGTTAATCACAATAATAATAAAACCCCGATAAAAGCCATCAACAAAATAAAGTTTTATTATAAGGATGGGAAAGGGATAGGGAGTGATGGGAGGGACCATTATGTGCAGGACGGCGGGGTTTCCACCTGGAGTTAAAAGGAGGAGAAAATATGTCAGTCAGTGTAAGCTCCAATTAACAATGCACAAATAAAAGTTAATTCAGGTCTACAACTATAAAAAATAAAAAACCTACCCATCATACATTTGAGAAACATACAAAAACAACCATCAATTAAAACATAGTTATACAAAAGACATATAGGAAATGGGCATTACTTTATATACCATGAGACTAAAGGAAACAGGTGAGGTTTAATTCCTCATTCAGACCTAAAGGTTCAACTGTGTTCAATTGTGTAATCCAAAACGCTTCTCTGCAAAGTAGTTTTTTTATCATGTCTTCGCCTCTAGGGGATGACGTAATTTTTTCAATTCCCCAAAATTTTAGAGAGGCCGGAGATCCATGATTAAAGTGCAGGTAGTGACGCGCAATTGCGTAATCCATATTACCAGTGCGGATTGCTGTTTTGTGTTCAGCTATGCGCAATTTGAGGGCGTGTTTCGTTTGGCCGACGTATAATTGTCCACATGGACATTTTAAAATATAAATAACATGTGTAGAATTACAATTAATAAATGATTTTATTTTGTACTTTTTTCCTGTACGTGGGTGTGAGAATGTTTTGGAGTCACTCGAGTTGGAACAATGAACACAGTTGCCGCATCTAAAAAAACCAAAAGGTGGGTTTGGTAACCAGGTGGGTCGCGGGGCAGGTTTCATAAGGCTATGTACTAACCTGTCTTTAATTGAACGAGATTTTCTAAAGGTTATAAGGGGAGGCTCAGAACAAATGCCTTTCATGGCAGGGTCGACTGCCAGAACCCGCCAGTGTTTTAAAACAGCGCTTCTGAGCTCTCCTGCCACAGGAGAATAGTCTGTAACAAAACAGAGTCGGGAGGGCTTTTGTCGTCGTTTTTTAACCAGTAGAGTGGATCTATCTGTGCATGACGCCCTTTGATAGGCAGAATTGATGTCATGCTCCAGATAGCCTCTACTTAGAAAACGTTGTCTCATATCTATTGATTTATTTTTAAATTCTGCCTCTGTTGTACAATTTCTGCGGAGACGTAAAAATTGACCCACCGGTATATTTTTTATTAGGTTCTTGGGGTGATTACTGTCAGCCCTAAGGATAGTATTCCTACTTAGGGGTTTCCTATAGATAGTGGAATGTAATATATTATCATTGCCCTTGTAAATCGTCAAATCCAGGAAGTTAATTTTATCCAAACCAATTTCATGAGTAAAGGACAGAAAAGTTGACATAGAATTGATATACTCTATGAAGGCATTTAATTCAGTTGAGGTACCATTCCATATCATGAATATATCATCTATGTACCTGCGCCATATGGAAATCTTTGAGAGGAAGGGATTGTTATTATAAATATATTTCTCCTCCCAGAAACCCATCACTAGACAGGCATAAGATGGCGAAAAAGAACTGCCCATGCTTACACCTTGGCTCTGAAGAAAGAAAGAACCAGCATATTGAAAGAAATTTTTTGACAAAATAAGTTCAGTGAGAGTTAATAAAAATTCATTGGGGGGCAAAATACCTTCAGGGCGAGTATCTAAATAGTAAGTCAAAGCCTGCAAACCCATGTTGTGAGGGATACAAGTGTACAGACTTTGCACATCTAAAGTTACCAACATCATGTTTGGTTGACAAGGAAAATTAGCTGTCACTTTAAGAATATCGGTGGTGTCTCCTAGGTACGAAGGGAGCTCCAACACATGTTTTTTAATAAAAAAGTCAACATATTGGGACAAAGGTTCCGTTACACAGCCAATACTAGAGACAATAGGACGAAAAGGAGGGTTAGCTAAAGATTTATGTATTTTAGGAAGGCTCTGTGTCACTTCCTGAAACTCTTCGCTCTTAAATGTTAATATACTTGGCCAATACATATCTATCATACAAAATAAAGGCATAAAGGCCAAACGGTAATGTCTTCATTTAATGTAGAACGCAAAACATCGTTAAACCCGCATTCCTGTGATAAAGTTAACGTTTGAGTCGGCTTTAAAACGGAGGGTGGTGGAGGTGGGAGGGACTATTTTATTTCGTGGAAGACTGATTTACAGTATGAATAACAGACATTTAGCCATTTAGATTGCTTTATTTATTACACATGGAAATATAAATGACTGGTCTTATTGTTTTGTTGGCAAGTGACTATGGTATAAGCGGGTTAATGCACTTCGAGGTGTACATTATCACTTTTTACCCTTACTTAGTGTATAGACTCAGTCTGGTCATGTGACTCCAGTCTGTACCAACATATGAACATTGAGTCTGTTAGTGTATAGACTCAGTCTGGTCATGTGACTCCAGTCTGTACCAACATATGAACATTGAGTCTGTTAGTGTATAGATTCAGTCTGGTCATGTGACTCCAGTCTGTACCAACATATGAACATTGAGTCTGTTAGTGTATAGACTCAGTCTGGTCATATCACTCCAGTCTGTACCAACATGAACATTGAGTCTGTTAGTGTATAGACTCAGTCTGGTCATGTGACTCCAGTCTGTACCAACATATGAACATTGAGTCTGTTAGTGTATAGACTCAGTCTGGTCATGTGACTCCAGTCTGTACCAACATATGAACATTGAGTCTGTTAGTGTATAGACTCAGTCTGGTCATGTGACTCCAGTCTGTACCAACATATGAACATTGAGTCTGTTAGTGTATAGACTCAGTCTGGTCATGTGACTCCAGTCTGTACCAACATATGAACATTAAGTCTCATTCATGAAGTCAGTGTGAACGGAGAAGTTGAGGAATATAGTTTCATGTTGAATGGAGGAGATGGAAAATCACTCCTATGGAAGCTTATGAAGGTTCTGTGTTCATTATCAAAGAGATGATGCTGTCTGACTTTATTTACCTCCTCTCTCTCCACAGGTTGGACCACAGTGGAGTGCAGAGGTTGAAACCAGGTTTGAGGAAGTGTAAGTGTGTGTTTAGTTTGATTCATGAAGACAAAGCAGCAGAGAGTGTTTGCAAAAACAGATAAAAGCCATTCTTAAAACAAATGAACACCTGTCTTATACTCTCACACACACACACACACACACACACACACACACACACACACACACACACACACATGCTATGTATGTTATGTTATGCTGTGATTTAGTTTTATTACTGCGGCGTTGGCGTACAGTATGTTGTACTGTATAATGTATAATTTGTGTGTCTTGTAAGCCCATGAGGGCTGGGCACTGTCAAGTGCATGATGACACATTTAATAAAAATCAATCAATCAATCAATCATGCACACACACACGCACGCACACATTTAAATACTTTTATTTGGATCTAGAGTACAGCAAATATTACAGACCCAAACATTTTAGAAGAAGGCCGCAGTACAGTACATTTATATTGAACCAGACACTGATGCATGTACTTCTTAAGCACAGGAAAATACATTGCAGCAAGATGATGACTTAAATATAATGTATGCAAACTAACATATGTAAGCATGTTTAGCACTCAAGGATATACAAAGCATCGCCTTCTCCAGATAAAGAGACTGCCTATTATGGCTGAGATGGAGCAGTATTTTGCTAATTTTTTTGCATCAGGCTTTAGCAGCCTGCCTAGTTGCAGTCCACGGAGCACGAGTTTGTGGACATGCCCCAGACTCCCAAACACAAGCACAATGAGTTGACAGCTGTAGCCTAGAGTTGTAATATATTCTACCAAGGGCTGATATTTCATGAGTTTGGTTGTGAAACAGGTGTCCATGTACAGATCAAAAGAGCAGGCGATTTCAATGATGGTGACTGACTTTCTGCTTTCATTGATGAAAACAATGTCTGGGGTATTTGGGATATTGTGCAGTGTGTTGTTGTCGGTGGTGTTGTGATTGAACCAGTCCAGTTTGACAGTGCTGTGTTTGTGCATTTGTGTTGTATTGTCCTGTACTTCTCTGATGCTGTTTGACACCAGATCCACCAGGCGGTCGTGTCTGCTTATGTAAAGTCCTTTGTATTGGCTGCAGCCGTTTAGGACATGTGCTATTGTCTCTTTGTCACGGGGGGTTGGGTGTAGGATACAGTGTGGGTCATGTGTTGATGGATACCAGGTTGCCAGGTTATATTTTGTTGGTAGGACTTGTAGACGGGCCTTGATGGTGAAGATGAGAATGTCCTCACCTATGCTGTTATTGGAGAAGATGGAATGTGACAGTGCATGGTCTGCAAAGGGTAGAAGGGCCAGCTTTCCCTGCAGGCTCAGGCTGGTCCAGTGCTGAGTGTTGTGTGACCTCTTCATTCTTAGAATGGATGCTCTCGCGGATTTGTTTGTCAGTTCATGGTGCGTGCCGTCCTGTTCATAGATCGCCCGGGTGGAAATAAGCGGATCTGTGATGATGCGGTTGTTGAGCGCCACAGTTGTACCGTCAGGCGTCGCCCAGCTCAGCTGCAATCCTGAGCGGTGGCATAGGTCATTAAGGTCCATCCAGTCTGACCGCACACCAAAGCCTGCGGCTCTGATGTCCAGTTTACCGTTTTCTTTTCTTTTGAATCCCAGGAATTGTGGCTCGTTCTCCTCAGCGGGTGGTATCTTGCGACGCTGCAGGTGTAGAAAGAGTGAGGCACGGGCCATTTCTCTGAGTTGTGGGTCGTCACTGTTGAGCATGTTGAGGAGATGAGCAGTTCTGGTGGCAGTGTAAACCCATTCAATGTTTGGGACGCCCAGACCTCCATCCCCACGGGGCTGAAAGATGATGTCTCGGGTCGAGTGAGTGTTTAGGCAGAGCCATTTCCTCACGGCTCGCACTGTCTTGTCATTCAGCTCCGTGAGAATGTTTTGTGGTATATGGATATTTGAAAACAGATGTTGTATTTTGGCAAGTGCAACTTCTCTGATCGCCTGTAGTTTCATTAGAATGGGGAGGGG